>NW_027466873.1:4412500-4420000 GCF_046128005.1 Genypterus blacodes
GTGCCGTGCTTGACCGCAAAAAGCCTTTGTGCGTTCACATGGCCACGAACACGCGAAGGACGACGCGAGAAAACACGCACGATTCGATTTCCGCTCTGGCACAACGCGACACAAACACAACGGCGTGACAAGGAACAGCCTTGATAAGTCCCTCTCAACCATTCCCCCTCCCCCAGTTCCTGTCTCCCCATTTCTCTCTTCCTCCATCGGAGGCGGTGGTGCCTTTGTCGGGAGGGAGCACAAAGACCTCACAAACCGAGGGAAGATGTCACAACAAACAAAAACAGCATAGTAACCCCCTGAAATCTAATCAGAAGCCATTGATTCATGCTCTGAATGGAGACTGAGTACCTTGAGAGCGGCTCATCCACTGAGGCCATAGACAGCATGACAGGGGGCCTTCACGTCTCAGCTGTATACGTCCCTGTCATTCTGTTTTCACCTTTTTGTCTCAACGCAGTCTCACAACTCAAAGATGATACAATCATCACTCCACTCACAACAGTTTGGCTCTTTTTATTTCACTAAATCTTTTGTGCGCTTCAATCAATGGTGTTGTTTTTTTCTGCCCGTGATTCGGTGCGTGGAGTAGTTTATTTGGAGTACGCTAATGGCTACGCTTTGTGCACGCTAAGAGATATGAGCCTTTAGTGCTTTAGTTACTTTGATTGGGCTTATTGACAGATACTTGGATTGAGCAATTAAGCACAGGGTAAACCTTGGCTGAGGAAGTTTGCCTTGAATTTCCTTTTAAAACTTGGATTGTAAAGGTTGTGTTCTCCTAATATGAACATAAAACGTAAATGGTTTATTCTTTCTTTTTTTCATTCATCATTAACACTTTTGCCTCCTGCTTTCTGTACTATCACCCCCCCCCCCCCCGCCCCCCCCCCCCCCCTTCCAAAACAGAAACAAATACCACATTAACAATTTAACTCTATTAGCTCTTATGGGAATCTGTGACATTTCAAATGAAATTATTTACTGTTTAATACGTGCATGCCCTTCTCAGTTTTTTATCTACTGCTCAATATAATGCAACAACTTTGTTCTTATTATTTGTAATGATACTTTGGCATTATAGGATAGAGGTATTGATTTTGGAACCCAAAGCATTTACTGTGGAGGTAAATGTTATTATTTTAATATTGGACTCATGCTAATTTAATAGAGTGTAACATACACGTCATGGTGTGAGCCGCAGGGGTCTCTCTCTCTCTTTCTCTCGCTCTACCACTATGCTTTGTGCAATACACAATAATCTCGGCTAATGTCAAAGAGCAGCCATTATTGCTCTCCAGTTTTGATTTGGCATTGACTGCCTGGAAACAATCTTTGTCAAATGTCGAGCATGTTTGAAGTTGAAGTTCTATATGTGTGACGCTTCACAACGTCTGACTCCGTCTGCAAGAAATCCTTCATTGCTATTGAGAAAGTTGGACGTAGAACAAATATTATTTATGTTAAGCTCACGCTAGCTAGTTATCTTGATATCAAACAAGGTAGCAAACACACCAGCAGCTTGCAAATCATACTAGCTGGCAAATTGTTAGCTCGCTGCCAAGCTATCATCGTGGGCAGCTAAAGCGGGCATGATGCTAACACAGGTGTGTTGAAGCCTGGACACATTACGCTATTATGTTTGAGATTTTGCTCTGCTAAGGTAGCTTAAAGTGCACAGAGAATATGGGAGAGACTCTGTAACTAGTGTTGGGGCTAGCTCTCATGCTACTGTACGTGATGTGGAGGCTACAGTAGCAGCACAAGCACAACACATGGTGATGGTCCACAGAAGCTTGGATACTGGCAAGATTTAACTTTCCTCCATTTTGTTCTTGTTCTCTCACTTTATGAACCAATCGACCGGACAAGAATACCTGGGAAAACTCTTTCCCCCATTACACCTCTCTCTCTTTCTCTCCCTCTCTCTCTCTCTCTCTCTCTCCCTCCCTCCCACTCTCTTTCTCTGGGTTCCTCCTATACCCTGGCCAACAGTACAGTTCCCTCCATCATTCATTCACTTCCCCCATCCGTTACTACTTCCTCTACTCATCGTCTCAGTGCAGGACATTAATATTTCATTGATTATTGAAATATTCAGGGGATTGCACCATCAGCGGGGCACACTCTGCAGTGGAGGAAATCATAGTGGTCAGGTGAGGTTGATGGCAGGCCACAACTCCGGGCTGTATATGCTCCCGGGGAGGTCAAAAGGTCACATGTTTTAGGGCTTCTTGCCATGATATTGAATGTGCACAGAGAGCCCCAATATAAGCTTGAATCACACACAGGGGCAGTAACCAGAGGCACCCCACGCACCCTAATTAAGACGACGCAGAGTCACCCACTGTGCACAAATTGAACATTAAGTTGCAGTAATTTGGTACCTGGCAACAAAGAGTCTTATACCGTACCGCAATTTATGAATGTAACGGCAACAACTTTCATTGTGAAGCATGTGTCAAGTTTAATTTAGGCAGTTTGGAGTTCAAATTGAGCTCAGTTTGCATGAAATACTGCAATCATATGAAAGTGGCGAGTAGAAAGTATCTTAAATTGGTGCAAATATTTGCCTTTTCTACAATCATTTATTACATTGAAGATGTATTGGATGTTTGTAGTGTCACAACGGTTCCACTTTGGTGATGGTTTGCTTATATTCTGTCACTGCAGAACACAAGACAATTCCCTCTGAATGATAAGTAATCATCAGTCTATTAATTTACAAAAGTACCCATACACTATAAATTAAATCATTTTTATTCTCACATTTGATATTCCTACAACTGCTGGCATGTTCTTAGCCTCACTGTTAATTGTTCTACATGGCTTGTATTTATTCACCATTATCATGTTTTTCACAAGATAACACAAATGTTTTGCTGTACCTATTGTAAATTAAAGCATCTTCTGTCTCGACACTGAAAAACACTCCTAATCGCAAGTGTAACACCAGGACATCCAAACAAAGGGTCACTACCTCCATCCTCAACACACACTAAGAGGAAGGTCACATGATACACGTGATGAGTACAGTGAGTCAATTATTTCATCTTTGCCAAGGACGTAGAAGCAGAGGGAGGCTATCAAGGCCTTTGTCCTGTTTTGGTTTGGAGTATAAAACATTCTAGCGGGGCAATTACTTCGCAATGACGTGTGAACCCCCTCCCCCCATGGGCCAAATACAGCATAGTAGTGCAGCAAGCATGTTAGTCATTTATGCAAGACTATTAAAACTTTAGCTTGACAATTTGTAATATTTACCCAAAAACAAGATTAAAAAAAGCTTTATCACAGAAACGGTGATGCGTTGCCGCCCCGTCTCCAATCAAACCCAGGCTTCATCGATCAATACCTGATCTGTTTAGTTTGGGAAATTTATGAGTGAAATCTTTACCACATAAATCACAAACCCCCACAAGTAGGGCAGAAGCTTAATCTCAGCTGTGAAAATTACTCTCTGTTTTGATTTGTTTTCCTTTAATTCTACTTATTTTAAGGGGAAATACACTTCAAAACAAGTGACCCATATCAGGTCATGCCTTGTTGCATGCTTGGTTGTTAATTTGTTGTAAAGAGCAGTGATATTTTTAGAGTGCCAGGCCTAAATTGGGCGTATTTGGGGCAGCAGAAGTGGAGTAAAACCACGTGTGAGGAGGTGAAACGTTCTCCATCTGCTCACTCCGTCACCTCCTGCTCTGCCCTGACCTGCCGTGAAGACGGAGCGCGGGATTTCTCCCTCGCAAACCTCAATTTAAAGGCTGCTAATTTGCCTGTGTGTGTATGAACTCTCTCATGCACACATGAATGTTACGTGTTATCATGGTCATCACCTAGCCTTCTTTTTAGCCCACTGTTGTATCGAATGAGTGTGTTTGCGTGTGCGTGTGCGTTTGCGTGCGACTTCCCCCACTTTTCTTAATAGACTAGACACTAGAGGATCCCTGGCCTCTCTGTTGTTTCCATGGCAACTGACCCATTTGCCTTCTGCATATAAAAGTGAGGGAAAAGGAGCCTGAGAAGACGTAGAGGCAGGGTCAGACGGATGGACAGACAGACAGGGAGACAAGCTGGGGAGCTGCTCTCCCTCTCCTCAACACTTCAATTACCTCTCTCTCCCTTTTTCTGTCCGTCTGCGCCTGTCTCGCTCTCTGCCGCTCTTTCAGCCACCTGATCAACTCTATTAACACGGGGACACTTGCTGAGCGGGGTTAAAAAGGGCATCCATTCATTCCGCACAGACACCCTTCACTGCTCTCTCTCTATTCGCCAGAGTGTGCACATGTGTGTGCGAATGAATGTTAGTCCCTCTGCATTGTTGGGTGGGTGTGTAAAAACTTATTAATGTGGGATGTAGGTGTGTGTGCACTTCTATATGTGTGTGTGCTTGCTTACCCATGCTTGGACAAAGAGGTGGGGCCTTTTTTTTAACACCCTGTCAAAGGCGTTACCAGTAGAATGGAGGATTTTGGGGAGGCCTCCCCCATCGCACAGATATGAAGCTGTCATGGGAAGAATAGCTGCATTCATTGAATGACACTTATTTTCTCCCACTTTACACAAGTGCACTGAACAAAACAGGCAGGGGTGCAGCTGAGGAAGACATTTTCTTTGCATTTGGCTGCAATGACAGACATGCAGCAATTACTATGAGTAGTAGTCGCTAAGTAAACTGCTATTTGTGCTTAGCGTTCAGACTTAATTCTTGCACTGTGCTGCGCTTGTGTATGTTTACTATGGGTGTGGTGCATCCGTGTGTATATTAATCTCATACACTCCATGTGTGTGTCATTCCACTGCCCTGGCCTCAGCACTGTAAGCTGTCGCTCCCCGATTTGGACCCAGAAATCTGATTCGGACCACGTTTGTGAAAAATGGCCTCTACATTCTGTCTTTCAGTGTTTCAATATACAACAGTATCTTTACGGTTTACACTTAATATACGTTATTCTTGAAATTCACAAGTTGAATAAAGTTATGTCTCCGTTAGTAATGTTTAAAAGTAGACATGTGAATATATGGAGTTATTGGGTTAGGGGATAGGGGGCAAATGGACGACCGTTGCAATTTTAAGTTGTAAAAACATTTCTTGGATGCCTGGTGATCGGATGCCTGGTGATCGGATGCGCACGTGTGGTCACAATGCCATTTCCTGGTCTAAATTGAGTAGCAACAGCAGCCATTATTGTCTGCTCAGTTTGATCACTCACTGCCTGATGGACTCCTTGTCTGCAGTACTGTCCTCAACATGCCACTGACCTGATCATTTTACAAAACCAAATCAGGGGTTAAAGTGTTGGAATCATTCCCTGGTTAACAGAGCGATAATTCAGGTTTGACACGGCATGAATGCACCTTTGTTTGATTTATTTTGGTTCGTTTTCCTGAAAGAAGCAAAGTTGTTTCCCTACCTTTTCTGTGCAACACTAAAACCGCTTTCATGTTCCATTGAGCACCGCAAATAGAGAGAGAGCTCCACTCCTCGTCTTCTCTAAATTCATTCCCTCAAATAGAATAGACACCAACAGAATCACTCCTTTTCCCAGCTCTTATGTTACAGCACAAGTAAAATCTTTCCTGAACGATTAAGATTAAGATTTTCTCTAAACGTGGATTATTTCATATAAAATCATCTGAGCGGTTAGATTTAGCGCAAGACAGAACCACAAGTGTCTCTGCAGTTTGTTGTTTCCCGTTCCATATTCCTGATCTGTGTTCCTTTCCTCCCAGGGTTCATCGAGACTCCTCCTCAAAAGTTCTATTGGATCGTAGGGGAAAATGAGATTTCTCACTCAGATAGCTGAATCCAAGACCTTAGCAGCATAAAATAGACTCAAGGTGCGGCGCTGCCATTCCTGTATCTATTTGTGTGTTGTCACCTTGCCCGTGTTACCTCATGACTTGGCACCGTCGTCTCCATGTGTTGTGGTCTAATGTGACTGCGGCTAAATTAAAAGTCCTGTTGGTACGGAAGAAGGCGTCCATGTGTCCCCGTAGCTCACCTTGCCTCCCTCGCCGCCTGCCTCATCCCCTCTCTCTCCATCTCCCCTCATGCCTTGGTGGAGCCCGGCCCATCTCACACCAAGACCAGGTGTCCCATCGCAGTAGAGAGGTGTGTGTCTTAATCAGTCACACAAGACAGGCACGCCACACACACGCACACACACACACGGCAAGAGGGCGCCCCACTGTCACCCTGCCTTATGTCTAGCAGTGACACTTGGATGACACCAGCAGCAGGATTATAAGAGCATATTTATTAATCTTAGAAGTGACCATGTGCGAGGGGCGGACACACACACACACACACACACAGAGACAGAGAGATATGATAAAACTAAACATTGAGAGAAACTTTCTTTGATATATTGTTCAATATCCCAGCGTAGACAACTGAAATGATTCAAATCTTTACATTCTATACGACAAAAACATGCATATATTCAATCATAAACTGCTAAAATGACAGATTTTGAGGGGAATGAAATTCTGAGATCAAGCAATGAGAATAATGAATCAAACAAATGTACAAATATGTTGGTAAATCCACATTTCCTCAGGACTCGGTTAAATGTCAAACCCTTAAAGAACCATTAGAATGAAATGGCTGACTGCTCCTGTTTGTCTTGCGTAAAAAAACCCAGACGCTGGAAAGTAAAGACGTTTCTCACATTGACATTTAACATCAAAGTCGTGCATTAGGATTAAAGCAAACTTTGGTATTTAAAGTAAAAAAAAAAGCAACCAAGACGACGCGACTTACCGGTTGCCGCTTCCCCTCCTCTCTCGTCTTTATTATCCTGTTTTGATGCTTTAGGGAGACAAATGAACTTCAGGTGCCTTGAAATCTCTTAATGAACTCTCTTTTACCCCTCAGCCTCTCCCGCCCACACTAAGCAGGCACAGCGGCAGCTACTTTTCTTTCTCTTTGGTGAATGAGTGGGTACAGATTCAGATGCACTCACCCACTTAAGAGGAGGCCACAGATTGAGAAGGTTTTCGCAAACAGTGCACACACACATACACACATGCACACATGCACACACACCTGTTCGCGTGTCCTCGTGCACACCCACGCGCAGCCCAAAGTCATTAAAGCCTAGACACACACACATACCACAATCAATTCTTCTTCTTCTTCTACTTCTTCTACTTCTTCTGCTATTGTGTGTCCCCCTCTGTATACATGCGTATCCTGACTTGATGAGATTGTTTCCCTGCATCACTCAGAAAGACAAGAACCAATAGATAGCGTGGGGCTACAAAAACACGGCACATAGATTTTCCGTTTAGCCCGATCTTCTCTTCTGTTAATGCAGTTTAAGTCCAAAAAAATGTCTGCCTCCTTTCGCCACCTCGATCCCAAACTAGTTAACGTTACCAGATACAAAGAGAGAATGAGGGCAGGAAATAGTTACAAATGAAGAGTGACACGGATTGGAATAGAACATATGTTGTTCAGAGGCAGACCTGCGTGGCAGAGCATGGCCCTGAGCTTCC
>NW_027466873.1:4425000-4460000 GCF_046128005.1 Genypterus blacodes
TGCAAAACGAAAACAGAAGCAGTTTATACTGACAGTCTGAATATCTCTATCTAGAACAAGGCTGCTCGCTGCAAATCAGGAAGCCCGGTGCTCTCCTGTTAACTCCGCTGTGTAAATGATGCTTTGTGGCTTCCTGCAAAGCCTGGAGATTAGTGTGTTTTGTCCCCCCCCACCCCCCCTCCTCCTCTCCTCCCTGTCATCTTTCTACAGGGGAGGGAAGTGGGTACTTATTTTCGGGCACTGTATCCCAAATCTTTTCACAACCCCCCCTCCCACATGCTCCCCGAGCCCCCCCCCCGGCTTGTTTTTTGGGTAGCCGATCAAAGTGGAGAAAGTATTAGATTTGTTGTTCGACATGGTGAGTGTGTGTATTCTCAGGTGTATTCTCAAGTGTGTGTGTGTGTATGTAAACCCCACATTAAAAGTAGCTCTGGAGTCCCCAGTCTGACTTAAAAAACACATCCACCCACACACACACGCAGACACACACTCACATTCACACAGACAGTCACACACCAGTTGGCCCTTGCGGGCTGTAAGAGAGACTATCCCTCTCTTTGGAAGTGTTACACAGAGGCTAACTCTCCCCCCCGGCTCCGGGGTATTGCCGCTATTGGTTTTGGAAGTGAACTTCATTTTAAACCTCTGTGCTTTATGAATCCTGACCAAACGATGTGTAAAAAAATGTTTGTGCAATGAAAAAATGCTGCGTTAATGAATATGTATCAAGCAGAAAAGTTACACCACCTTCACAGTGTGATTTCTTTGAGTATATGTAGGGAATATATTAGTGGTTTGTGTGTGTGTAAGACAGAATGAGGGTGTGTATGTGTGTACACTTGTGCACCTGTGTGTGCGTGACTGTGTGTCTTGGATTAGTCTGTGTGTGTGTGTGTGTGTGTGTGTGTGTACGTGTATGGTGCTTTGTGGAGTCCTGCTGTCAGCTGTAATGATGTGTTGTGGTAGAGTGCTGAGAGTGGAGAGGCCGGCTTGGCCTCGGCCATGGATCTAACTACTGATCTGATACTCTCTGACAGCCAGGGAGAGAGAGAGAGGGGGAGAGAGAGAGGGGGAGAGAGAGAGGGGGAGATAGAGAGAGAGAGAGAGAGAGAGAGAGAGAGAGAGAGAGAGAGAGAGAGAGAATGGCGATAGAGGGATGAAGGACGAGTCAGGGCTAGAAAGATAACTGGCAATCTGCACAGCTCCTCACGGTCGTGTCTAATGAACAGTTTAATGTAATATTTGTTGCACATGTGATATCAAAGCAAAATCATATTTATCTCCTACTGTATGTGAACTTAAAATAGCACTGGAACAGCCACAGCGAGAGTCGTTCCTGTGGGAATTATGATCAAGGCCCCTGTGTGCGTGTGTGTGTGCGCGTGTGTGTGTGTGTGTGTGTCCCTGGCCCTGCCCCCGGTGCCACAATGCCAGTCGTTGGCGGTGTGTAGCGAGGATGAGTTCGCCCGGCAATTAAATAAAGATCTCTAATTGGCTGCTTCACATTAGGGTCAGCAGCTGGAAAGAGAAGAAGAGATTTGTCGCGCGCACGAGCACACTCACACACACACTCACACACACACACACACACACACACACACACACACACACACACACACACACACACACACACACACACGTACACAAACATGCACGGCTCCCGAACAAAATTCAATTATTAATGGACTGATTGCTCGAGTGGAGCTTCTCTGGGAATCTGAACCTGCCACACTGAATAAAATAAAACCACTGCTTTACATTTTCATTATACCAAACCGTGTTTTAAATTGCAAATGTGTCTCAGAAAACCACCGTCGCCCCTCCCTCCTCCTCCTCCCCCCCCTCCTCCTCCTCCTCCTCTTCCCCCTTTTTCCTTGCTGTCTCACCACAGCAACCCCTCTCTCCCTTTCCTTCGCCAGTTACACACACACACATATGCACATTTTACTGCTTTGGCGTGTGTGTGTGTGTGTGTACAGCCACCATTAAGCAGTCTTATTAAAGGGGAAGACTGTATGTTTGAGAGAGAGAGAGAGAGAGAGAGAGAGAGAGAGAGAGAAAGAGAGAGAGAGGAGTTGTGTGCATGAGGAAGTGCTTCTGGGCCGCGGCAGAGCTCCTTTGCTTATTTGCAATCAGGTCAGACAGACAGCACAGCCACATACACCACTGTCACCTCCCTCTAGACCTCTCTCTCTCTCCTTCTCTCTCTCTCTCTTTCATTTCCCCTCCTCCCCCCACCTCTGTGTTTTTTTCCTACCAGCACCGGTGAAACACATTTTGTCAGAGTTGGATATCTCAATTATCTTCCTCTGTAATATTGACGACATTCCTCTTTGTCTCCTCGACACGTTCTTCTTTTCCTTCTCTCTCTCTCTCTCTCTCTCTCTCTGCTCGTATAGCTTCCTTCCTCCCTCGCACGCCCCCCGCCCCCCCTCTCAAATTTCCATTTCTAATTTACCTCCATATTTTTCACCCTCACCTTGGCTGCCCTCATTCCTCCGTCGTGCAAACTTTAAAGCCAAAATATGGATTTGCCGGTGCCCACTCGTGCCCTCGTGTGACAGGGTTTCCCCGTCTTCCTCTGCATTTTTTGAGTGTGTCTGCGCGAATGCTGCGCTTATTTGCACGCGCACACACACATACTCACACAGTTATTCCAATTGAACTGCTGCTGCTGAAATTTAAAATGCGTCAGGAGCAACCTGACCCCAGGTATTTACAGCAGCTAAAAGTAAAAGTCTGCAATGGAAAAGTATCAAAACGGAGACGCATTTGCATGAAATTGTGCCATTCCTTTGCAAATCAGAAGAGCCGTACGTGTGTGTGTTTGTGTGTGTGTGTAGATGAACACAGAAACTTCATTACAGTCACTCCATTGCACCTTACTCTGTGTGTGAGACGGTATTCCTCTATTATCTGCAAGTAATCTGACAACACAAACTCACACAGCCGCTTCTGCAATTGTCTGTCATTTGTGCATGTGTGTGGCGTGTGTGTTCACCTCTGCTCTTGTGTGCGTGTGTTGTAACGCGCACACACTCACTCTTCATGCATGTTTCCGTCTCTCTCTCTCTCTCTCTCTCTCTCACTCTCTCTCTCTCTCTCTCTCTCTCTCTCTCTCTCTTTCTCTCTCCCTTTACCTCTCTCTACCTACTTCACCTTTTTATTTGTGTGTATTCTGGCTTTTCATTTGCCTGCCTGTGTCTGCCTGTATGTGACACAGAGAGAGAGAGAGAGCGAGAGAGCGAGAGAGCGAGAGAGAGAGAGAGAGACTGGCACTAGTAATGTGGGGGCAGAGGGGCTCATGGGACTTGTGCGAAGGGCCATGGTATCACTCTCACTGTCTCTCAGGGCACATTGTTTATGCATGGGGCCACATATGCAGCAGACACAGACTCCACATACTTCCAGGGACTGAGTTTGTGTGTGTGTGTGTGCCTCTGTGCATACAAAAGTGCATCTTTGTGTATGTATCTTGGTGCACAGTATGTGCGTGCATTTATACGTTTCAAGTGTGATCCAAAAGTATTTCTGATTGTGCATGTGTGTGTCTGCGTGTGTGCGTGTGCGTCTCATCCGGCCGATGCCGACCCCAGATGGGGACACCGATGGCGTCCTCTGGTGTCTCCGCCTCCGGCTCGTCTCTGAGACCCTGCTGCCGGCCATGTTGTTCACCTTCACACCGTTTCTCTTAGCTCTCTGTGGGGAAGGTGTTCGCGCAGGAATGGAACTTTTGCATATGTATGTGGTCGAGTGCGCGCGTGTGTGAGAGGGAGAGAGAGAGAGTTTCATTATGTGTGTATGTGTACGGGTGTGTGTCAGACAAGCGGAAGGTCAAGTACTTATGGCTTCTGTGGCTCCCTCCTCCTCCCAGAGAGGAACAAGCTCATGCCAGATGTCCTGTTAACAGTCACCCTGCACTCCTTCCTGTCTTCTCCTCCGTTGCTCTGATTTCATCCCACCATCTCTCCTTTAATTAAATCCTTCTTCCTATAAAATGAAGAGACACAGATCCTAACCTGCACACATTAATGAACACATTTAATGCTCAGACTAGTGCAGTATGCTCACTTCCTCCCCTCAGCTGGAGTTACCATGGTCATTTTCTTCCACAGACACATGTATACACACATTTGTCCAGTCACACACATGATCATAGAGCACAGAGCAGAGGTGAGTAGAGGTCTCCGTGCGCCTTAGTGCAGTGATGCTTGGACTCATGTCATAGCTATGCGAATGGAATATAAATAAAACTCTACATCACAGAGGATATAGTCAGTTTCAAGCTCCCCTGTGAGATAAACCCTAGAAATGTAAACTTCTCTTCCCAGTGATGTTTTGATTGTTTTGCATAGTCAACTACAGGGAGAAAACTGGTAAAGAAGTAATGCTTTATTGCGGAAAATCTTCCTCTGCATTTAACCCATCGTGACTGTTAGGAGCAGAAGACAGTGACTAGCTCCATGTATACAGTTTAGGAGCCTTAACCTAACACACACAGGTTCACAGGCTGATAACACAGGTTAAATGTTAAAAGATTAACAGTAGTTATGCTGACTTTGCAGTTGGGCAGGTGAGTCCATCTGAAAGTTTGATTTGCAGCTGAAACCTCAAAGGCAGCGGGTTAACACAATTTAATTCATTGATTATTTATATTCTGAGTTACGTGCGTTCAGACAGACAGATGATGAACAGGCAGTGGGTTCCATTTGAGTGGTGAAATGTGGTGACACATGCTTGGAAGCTAGTGATTGCATTTCATCTACAATGAAAATGCTGTGGTGTCTTCTTCCATTAGTTCTCTCTTTTACTCCAAAGGATGCTTAATAAAAGAACGAGGATTATGTCACACACACACACACACACACACACACACACAGGCAGATAACACGCAAAACTTGAAATGAAAAATGTATCTCTGTAGTTTTAAAGCCCAAGATGTCACCTGAAGGTCCATCTTTTGGCATAAGAAGCAATGAGGTAACGAAGGTCATACCTGAGCCATAATCCGTCTGGCCCCTGGCCAAGCCGCCGCCTCTACTCTCATATTAATACATATCATTGAAACTACCTATGCACTGTATCCATGTTGCAATGCATCACGCGGTGACATTTCTCTGCTGTGAGCATCTGTCAGGGGCGGCTTTGAAAGAAATGTGTCATTGCAGCCTTGACAACAAGGTGGCACTCTGCACTAAGACAAATCCCCCGAGGCATTTCTATCCCCCGGAGGACACCTTTACCCAAGAGACATGGCAAAACAAGCACAGTGAGAGGAAGAGAAGGAGAGAGGCCGAGTGACACGCACGTAGCCTGTGTGTGTGCATGCATGTGTAGATGCTTGTGTATAAATTGTGTGTCTGTGTCTTTTTGGTGACTGAAAGCGTACGCTAATTCTAATATCATGCTTCAGGAAATTGTGTAAGGTGGAGAAATGTTGAAATCACACAATCATAGTAGAATGGGAGGGTTTTCAGCCTGGCTGGAGCAGGAAAAAGGAGCACCAACGTTCGCTTCTCTGAGAAGAACAAATATGATTTATGTTTTATTTACAAGCAGAATTTTGGAATTGTGAGAGAATGATGTTGATGTATTACAGAGCAAACGATGTGTGCATTTGTGGTCATAGCTGCACATTTTAGACATTTCTCTGTGACTGTGACCATGTGAGTGTGCGTCCATGCATGTGTGCATATGTGTGTGCGTGTGTGTATGTGTGTGTGTGTGTGTGCACTATGTTGCGTCCAGTTCAGGTTGTAGTGTGATGGTGCTGTTCTCACTGGAAAGAGATCACTAGCAAGTGTGCTCCGAGCCATCTGTACCAGCTCTCAGACTGCAACATCTGTGACACACACACACACGCACACACACACACACACACACACACACACACACACACACACACACACACACACACACACACACACACACACACACACACACACACAGTGGCCCCATCCCTATCCCATGAGGAGTATACACTTCTCTGTTGTCACACTGCTGTGATGTATCTGTCACATACTGAGCATATGGCGGTCACCCTTCCCCCCCAAAACCTTAAGGTCCAACATGAGATATGACAAGCGATGTAGAATTAGTCTCAATTCCACTGCGTAATAAGGGGTAGTTATTCACATTATGCTGAGGTCACTCTCATAGCAACTGTCAAATTAGGCTGCATTTTGATTTGATTGCCCAACTACGTGCGGGGAGAGGCAATGATGAGTGATTTCCAGCCGGCCGTTCAATAAAGGCTGATTTGTAATGGCTATGTTGAGTTTTGTCGATGTGGGAACGGTCGAGGTCACTGGAAACTTGTTCTCCCACGCTCGGTGTTATTATGATATGTCATCGCTTCTGATAACAGATGTGTGTATGTTTGGGTCTTATTAAAAGCGCAGTGATGGACACGTTGTATTACAGCGTGTGTTTCCTTCGACTAACAAACAGCATATTCCTGTTTTTTAGGATGGTGAAATTCTGGTTCTGTGATCGGGTACAATTCCTTGGCAGGTTATGTGAACAATCTGACTCCTAAACATGTACAGGGCCAACTTTTGGTCCAGCACGTCAAAATGTCAGCTTGAGCCTGACAGTGTTTATTTCATCAAACGTTTAGAATGTAAGCTTTGTTCAATAAGAATCAATGCCCACATAATTTCCATTACAGCTCTGTTTTGAAATCCCATTCAGTTATTGGTATGAGCCTCTTGCATCAACCTCTGAAGCACTGAGTCATTCCTTATATACCACTTGTACACTTTGTATACACTTGTCTTTAATTATGTGAGTGTATGTGTGTGTGTGAGACAATCTACGTCTTACACATGCACACAGACTAATCACCTTGTTGCAGTATAGTGATTGCATATATGAGGGCTAATCGCTTTAAGGGTTAATTTGTCTATTACAAAGATCCATTGTTCGACTTATCCCAGTATTTAACCCTGATCACTGTTATTAGAGCATCAGCTGTGAGCGTATAAAGAGGTTTTGACTCGAGTAAGACGACAACAGTGGCGTCAAGTGAAAGCATTCTTGCTGTTATCGCCTCTCATAGCTTATCTCACACCCTTATCACCGTTTACCAGATATAATTCCAGTTAACAACTATTTTCCAGGTTTTATTTTTCCGCTTTTGTGCCAGTTTTTGATCTCTCGGCTGAATCCATCAGCCGTTACAATTCAATAATCCTTTTACACCTGTGTTACAAACTCAACAGCTGTCTTTCATTAGTCCTTCATTAGCTTGGAAACATGAAACTCACTTTTATACTTTGAACAATTGTAAATATCTGCATCCTGATATGTTATCTGATAGTAACACACCCCCTAAATGTTAATCGAGCTATAGTCTCTATTATTCCTCTATTTCCTGATGTCTAACAACATTAAATTTGATAAAATATTACATTTAATAGGACTTGGTGAAGAAATATCAGTCTGTGCTTCTCTTGACGTCATCCTTTGCTCTTTTGTATAATGTCTCATAGCGTTTTTGTGCATCTGGCTTGTGGAAATGCTGTGTCAGGAAAGTTCAGAAAAGATTTTGGGCAGCTTCCCTTTATCCCCCAGCGAGGCATAAAACTCTGAAGATCCAATGCTTTCCAGCTAACAGCAACACTTTACAGGCCGGGTGCACCTGCAGAAGGTTGTCGGCGTAGATATCATAAAAGTTAAACTGCTCCGTGTTTGTGCCGCTCTCCAGCTCGCTTACTTCCATCGCTGTTTTCGCTTGGAATGGGTTCCAGCGTTTTTAATGAAGATCAATGGGGCATTTTTGAAACGTTGGCGTACCTGCAGCTTGTAATACCAAAAGGATCAGAACGAGATTGAGCTGTGTTGATACTAATCAATTAAAAATGCCTGGGTTCATACTGATCCTGCTGATCAGTGCTGGACATCCCGAGTCTGAGCCAGATTGCTTTCTAGCCACCTACTGGCAGTGTTTGATGGTCGGAGTCCAATCCTGACTCAGTGTCCCTTTTTTCCCCCTCTTTCTCTTTCTCTTTCTCTTCTTCACCCTCTCCCTTCGTCACCCCGTCCTTTATCCCTGCAAACCCCCCTCCCCCCACCGCTCCTCTAAAAGTGAAAGTGCTGATTGCTTTAAAAGACCATACAGGCACGTTGGCAACCATTATCTATGGTTAGAGAGGACGAAATAGAGAGCCGGGGCCTTTTATGCTCGCTGGCTCCCTCCCCCCCGCTGGTTTGTGTATGTCAGAGCTGCGTAATTTGGCCCAACGTATGGCCCAGCGTGCCACAGTTAATGAGGAGCTGTTTGAGAGTTAAATGCACATGAATAATCATTGGGGAGCGAAAGGCACAGAGGGAAAAAGAGAGAGATTTGAATATCAACACATGCCGAGTGATCAGAGACAGAGTGTGCGTAGAGACAGAACGGTAATGGTGCTACAGGCCAAGCATCAGTATGGAGGTCCCAGTCCAGTGTGACCGTGTGTATATGTCATTTCTGTGTACACACACAGTTCTAAGCAGAGAGCAAAGTTACTGACCAATGTCTAACTTTACTTACTTACTTACTTTACTTTACATGCTTTCACTTCTTTACTTTTTGCATGAACCACACAGCAAACACGCTAAATAAGAGGAATATAAAATGTTTTCGGATATTTGCAGCAGAAAATGGGGACTTTTATTTTGAAAACATAATGCCCAGTATTTTTTGTTCATCAGTTTAGGACTCAAGGCTTCCCGCTCTTAAATAACATGAGAGGGGTTCTCAAACTGTGGTACAGGTATCAACGGTTGTACTTTGAACCCCCCCTAGCGGTGTGTCTGCTCTCTGTAAATTCCCTTAATAATTGAAACAATCGGAGTTCATGGAAAATCTGTTATTTTGCCAAAATATTCACAATTAAAATGTGTTAATCAATCATTTACTGCTGTAAGGATTATTATGTTTTGAGTGTCCCGCTATGCACACTATGCGCTCCAGTCTATGCTTGATGTGTGTATTTGCACTCAAACTGTATACTTCTCTCTCTCAGCACCCCTGCATGCACCCAGGGGTGGTACTTAGTTCCACAAAGCATCAACTTAGAAAACGAAATGTGACACACAGACTGATAAACAACCTGAGTGCGACACACACACACACACACATTATGAGTATGACACATAATGAGTTACCGCTAAGTAAAATAAAAAGAAGGCGAAATCTCTCTGTATTTCCTCCGACCAATGGTAAAACGTGCATATGTGTGTGTGCTGAATGTCTAAAATGGACATTTTAGGGAGGAAAAAAATAAAATGTGCATGCACCTGATGCTTAGCAGAGCTGCCCTAGGATTGGAGGATCCTCAGCGATGCAATTAGCGCTATTGAATAGCCGGCGTGGCGGCTTTGGGTGCTAAATGGCCGGTTGTTGATATGTTTGTAAGCTCGTCAGGTGTTTACACGGCGTATGGCGGGTAGATACTCAGATTCCTCTTCATGCCAAGTGATCACGCCGTTCTATAGGGATCCATTGATGACGTTATGTGTACAAATTGGCACTGGACTCGCACACGCTCAGCTGGCATCTGCTTTGGAGGGTCACATGGTTTAATAGCATATTTCTATGGCGTTTCTTTCGGTGTATGTTGACACTTGAATTTAATTAATATTGGCACTGTGTTGCGCTCTCAAACTGTAGCCAGTCGCACCATCCAGAACTATAGAGGGCTGAGTACTGAATCCACATATTATCCCGCAGCTGATTTAACACACTAATTAGCCCATGGTCCAGGGGTGTTTAAACACTCAGGCGTCCCCTTGCTCCAACAAAGATCCACCCTGCCCAGGCACCAGCTATCAGGCAGAAGGAGTGTAATGGTAGAAGTCAAAACAGGGCCATTCATTTGCTCTCGTTGAGCTAAGTGCATTCTTGGCTCACAGTCGGGGGGCATCGCACCAGACTGCGCGGCTAAAGCCAGAGAGCCCATTTGTGGAGGCAAATGTCACCGCGTCGCACCGCCCCAGCATCTCGCCATCTTTCTCTCCCTGGCTGGTACCCTGCCGTGCCCTTCAGTCGTAACTCTCCCATGTTTACATCTCTTGCTCTCTCCCCCCCTCGCTCCTTCAACCCTCTCATCACGTCCGTCTTTGCCCTCTCTCAAATTGCGGACACTCTATCTTCTTGTATCTGCCTCAGCAACACTCCGAAAGCTCCCAGTCTTCGCCTCTCTCTCTCTCCATTTCTCTTCCCGAGTCGCCCGTTTCTTGCCAGTCATCCCTCGGCCTCGGCTGGACTCTGAACGTGGCCAGCTTTCTTTCCTCTGCAACATGGCACTTTCTCTCACCCTCTGCACACTCATCCGTCCCGTCTCTCTTGTCCTTGCCGTCTCTCTTTCTCTGTCAGCCGACGGACGTTTTTAGGTGTTTTGTTATAGGAGAAACAGAAGCTTAACTGAGGTGACTGATCAAGGCAAAGATAGAGTGCGATCTCCTTTATCCATCCCCCTCCCTCTCTCTCTCTCTCTCTCTCTCTCTCTCTCACACACACACTCTTTCTCTCTGGTGTCACAGAGACTGTTTCATCTTTGCCTGTTTGCTCTACAACCCGAGCGCGGCCCGCCGTTTGCACGTCGCCACTCTATCACAAAACCAAACAGTGCGCGTGTGCTCTCGCCCCGGCAAAATGTTTTATAAGGCAGTAACCGCATGTGTGGAGCTGCCAAGATAATGAATAGGCGACGCAGCTCATGCATGCTAATGTTATGTTGTAAGCAGTTTTGTTGACAAGTGCTAATACTTCTTTCATACTATCATCAAAAGCAGCTAATACAACAGCCATTACTCCGCAGCACTCCATGCAAGACATGATGGATTGTGACCTTAATATAGGTTAGCCGAGTTTTGAAAGTTAAACAACCTGCAATAAATCACAGAATTATTACAATGCGCTTTAATTGGTTAAGGACTGTTTATTTCCTAAAGAGGTAGGAAAAATTGGGTTTCTGCACTTTTTAATTTGCAAAGTGCATTTTCATTACAAATGGCAGTTTAATATTACCCTCCTTTGTCATGCAAAATACGCAACACACTGGCAATCTATTAATTGGACAAAAATGCGGTGCCAGCGTAAATCCTCCTCCCTCTCTCTCCCTCTCCCTCTCCCTCTCTCTCTCTCTCTCTCTCTCTCTCTCGCGCTTACCTCTCGGGTGGCAAGAGCTAGCAACATCTATCAGGACCAGAGACCATAGAGATAAAGCTTGAACACCTTCTCTCTCTCTCTCTCTCTCTCTCTCTCTCTCTCTCTCTCTCTCTCTCTCTCTCTCTCTCTCTCTCACACACACACACACACGCTCACACGCTGGTTCTTATCATTGATAAAATACAACAACAAAAGCAGGATTACAACAAAACAAAAAAAAAGTCAAAATAAAGATGACAGGGCCATTGTGAACGCTGTGCCAGTAGCTTATTAAGAGATATTAAATGTGAGGGGACGTGCTCTGTAATTAGGCCGGCCCCCTGCTGGTTTTTAGGTTTTAGCGCGTCTCGGCGGGAGCTTGCTCGTGATTCATACTTCTTGTGTTTCCCTGCTTTCACAAAACTTCCGAGCTTGATATGATTTAATGATAGGGCCAAGGCAACTTCTTATTAACAATACCTGTCTGTGACTTATTCCACCTATGTAAGGGAGTCTGTACAGGTGCTGCATCACATCTAAGCCCAGTCTGCATTTCACAATGGCTGTTACTCAACCCGACCTCAAGTCCCTTTTTTTGGTACTTTTTCCCATAGAAGAATTCCAGCCATTTTCAACTGTAAAATGTTTTGTTGTCAGTATCCTTCCTTCCTTCCTTCCAGAATCGCCATTTTGCACTGGCATTCAAACGCTCATACAGGGAGGAATCCATCACGAGGGGCTGTGATACTGATGACAGCAGCAGGATCAGCAGAGCAGAATGCTACAGAGCCAAGTGACTCTAGACCCTTACAGGGCACAACTCGCTCCTCTTTTTCTGTCACGGCAGAAAACTCTCACTCTTACCGTGTCGCTGCCGTCGTTGTCTCTGTCCTTCGCTTACTCGCGTAATTAACAGCTCATCGTAACAAGTTTCTCACTTCCACTCTACAGGTTGTCAAATATCATTCTGGGGAAATGTAGAAAAGCAGGATGTATATTAAAAAAAAGGAGTGATTGGCAGTACGTCATCACATATTACCTGCTATGACAGGATGGCGATGACAGATTAACCGTTATTTACTCTTCAAGCTTCTTTTAAGTCTGATATTGTAGCTTTTACCTCCAGGGGGCTTTGATTGTGGCGCTTCTTGTGGCTCGCTAATGTTGGTGTTCCCGGGATTTGAGGTATACTTCTTTATGGTGCTTGTGTATGTATGTTATGTGAGGGTTAAAGTCGGAGATTAATCATAGCATGAATTTCTGAGAACAGCTTTCAGGCCTTCAGGGTTAATAATATAGACTCTTTGCTGTATAAAGATGATTACATTGGAAAGCTCCATCCTTGGCGTGAATCCTTCCATTGAAGGGATAAATGCTCATTCAGATTTTTCCTCTTCATTTGAATGAAGTTCACATTTAGGTTAAAACGGTGCAAATCTTGAAAGCTGACACTAAGAGTGGTGTACAACTCCCTGATGGCGGCATTACGACACATCGCCAGCTGGCTTTGACAAGGTGCCACCCAGACATGTCACTGCGCTGTCCTGTGTCTCTAACCCCAGCCAACACACACCGCACTAAAACACACGCCGCTCACACACACCCTATCCCCGCAAGGCCATCACTCACCCGTCATTCTTCGATGCCTCGTAGACCAATCAGGCGCTGTCTCATGAGACGCAGTGTCACACATTTAAGGATGCATGACAAAGTGCTCCTTGATTTCCCAGTGGCCACTGTCTGCAGCCTGTTCACGTCGCTAAACATGCACACACGCACACACACACGCACACGCACGCTTGCACCCAAATGTGCTACAGGGTACATGTCAGAGGATGTTACGTCAGCAGTTGTCGAGGCTGCAAGTTTGAATCTCTAGCGACGATATTGCTCAATTTCATGGATATGCATTCAAAATGGCAACTTGCTATGCAAACATTTTAAGCCGAAGCGCTTTTCGCCCACCATACAACCCAGGGTTGGTCTAATGCAGCAAACAAGGCCAGGCGCCAGGCACTAAAAGCATGCAGCTTCCACTCATCAGATGGCCATAACCATCAGGTCACCAGGCTATTTTCCACAGCTCCTCGGTCGGCCTTGGCCCCTGATTCACTGTGCAGCATGGAAACATTCACAGCTCACTGCCGCCTGCACCCCCCACCCCAACCCCTGCCACCGAAGGAGTGAAGCTTCTCTTAGATGTTGACATTTTGAAACGAGGAGAAGCCTCTGTGGTTGACCTGTGTTTTCGCTCACACACAGTCTGTCTCCCTGCATGTGTGATTTTCTCCCTTTTTCTCTCTCTTGCGCTCTCTCTCTCTCCTCGCGCACGCATATGACATTGAACCTGGCTAAGCGATGAGCCCGTGCAGCAGAATAGTTTTGCCGTTAGGATAGAGAAAGAGGAATTAATAGTAGTACTCTGTTCAAGTCGTGCGGGCCTCACTGTTTCCGCAGCATGGCGCACAAAAACAGTGATTTTGTTCAAGGGAAAGGCATTTTGAACCCATTACTCAAGCCATTGTGGGTGTGCACTCGCATGAAACAAGGCGGGGGTACAGGGGTGGAAAGGTATAGCACCAAAGCTCAATTGCAAACACAGCATTTATGCTGGATGAAAGCAGATCTTCAATTGGCGAGAGCTTTCAGGGTCCTGTGTATGGGCTGCATTGAAGCAAAAGCGTACAGTAATGTTACAAAGCCATTTTGTGCCACACTTTTGCACAATTACGGCCTTTTCTCTAAAAACACCGTGTTTATAATAGGTGACTGATACAACAATTGCACTGGAGTAGCTTTGAAGCTGCATGCTCTGCAGAGAGCACAGGGACAATGCACCAAACACACCACAATGAAGAGGAGCGTAATCTTCATAAACCAACAGCGAATCGCCATTTAACCGCTATTGTGTGGCGCGTGTGTTCGTGACTGCACTTACATGCGGAGCGTCTCTGTTTATGAATCTTTGCATTAGTGTGTGTGTCTGTGTGTGTGTGTGTGTGTGTGTGTGTGTGTGTGTGTGTTTGTTTGTGTGTATGTGTATGTGTGTGTGACTTTCTTCAGTTATATTTTTCTGTATCTAGCACATTGTGCAGTTAGACAAAAGTCCCTCCTCCTCACAAACTCCACTCATCACTCCCAAGCATTTAGCACTTCAGCGTGACAAAGGCCACGGCAGCTTGATGTTGTGACTCTGACTGCTTTAAGTTCGCCTGCTTTTCTTCACCAGCTGTACAATAAAGTAATTGTTTGTGACACAAAGCCAGCGCTTACCCGAAAAAACCAACACTGTCTTCGGCTTATGCGAGATAAATCAGCCATAAATCAATTTACCAAAATGTGTATTCCTGAGCTGCCTTTTCAAACCTGCTATGTTTTGGTAATAGAGTAATCCTTTTTAATAGAAAACACACACACAGAGACACACACAGCTTCTTCTTTTGCAGAGTTTGATGGATTAGCTTCTCCCCTGCATTCCGTGGATGACATGCTGGAGTGGAAATCCAGGTGTGGTGATCCTTTTTATTTTTTATTTTCCCCAGGCTGAGATTGGTGATATGCCATCACGTTGATGAGAAGGTGCGTGTGTGTGTGTGTGTGTGTGTGTGTGTGTGTGGTGGGGGTGGTAGGTGGTTGAGTAAGTGTGTGTGTGTGTGTGCTGAAGTGTCTAGTTAGTGTCTGGTTCAGTTCTAGTCTTTGCTGATGTTTGTGATATTGGCTCGTCCTCAGACCAGTGAATTGTAAACTCAGGCTCCTTCTATTTTAATGGAGATCTTTGTTTTATTGAATAATTCATTGGGTACTACAGTAATCACTGCTGGTTATGGTTATGCAGTGATGTGGATTCCAGTCACAGATTTGCTGACTTGAGACTTTACATCATCAAAAAGAGGCTTGCATCTCCACTGTGACTCCACAGTGAAAGCCTTCATACCTCCCCTCAAACCAAAGAGTACACATTATACCATTATGTAAAGTTACTTAGTTTATCTCGAAAGTAATATATACATTTTAAAAACTTGAACTATACAAATTCACCCTACAGTAGCTTTGAAGTTGTATGTAGAGTGCATTAGGACTTGTTTAAAACTCTCAAGTGTGTCTCTCTTGATTGACTTGCAGACAAAGAATTGACTTGACTTTATTCCTCTTTACATTCATATTGTTCTGACAAAACATTTAGCTTTCCCCCAAAGCCCAGAATGATTCTTTTCACTGTATTCTACCAATTAACCTCAGAGGTTTGAAAGTCGTAATGATTCAAAGCTACGGCGTCCCAACGACAGGATCTCTCACTGCTCAGCTATTCGTCTTTCACTCTCTTCCTCCTTCCATCTCCGCCTGGCTTCGCCTCGTCGCTTCATCCCTTCATCCCTCTCCTTCTAGCGGCACAACGTCCGCTGGTGGCGTCACGGTGGTCAGGTGCAGCTCAGGTGCGCAGGAGACAAAAGCGGAGAGAGCGAGAGCGAATCTACTGTGACCGCATCTATTTATGTCAAACCGACTGTGGCTATAACACTGGATACGTCCATTCAGCCTGGCCGCTCTGTTTGCTTTAACCAATCTCACGGCGTGACGACGGAAAGTAAAAGTACCTGCAGCTGCATTCCGCCTGGCCTCAGGTGTGACAGACAGATTTGTCAGAAAGCGACACGACACACCTGGTCACATCTTTTTACCGATACGCCTTGTCTGGATGCGCCATTTGTTGTTTTGTCTTTTCATTTTTGGAACAGGACCAATAAATAGGATGCGGGACTAAACTGAGTTGAACTCAAAGGACGAGTTCACGTCTTTGTGTATCACCTCCTGTTTGCCCGATCTGACTTACAGCTTGTCTGCACGTGGGCGGGAGGGCGGGAGGGCGGGGTGCATTTACTCGCTCATACGGTACCAGCAGACTGACGCACGTGCACGCGTGGTAACAAAGACGCGCCGCACGTACGTACACACTGCCTGACTCTCTCTCTCTCACACACACACCCATTAATAGCAACCCACAGACACACCTTCTCACACATTTGCACCCAAAGAGGATCACTTTCCCCAAGATTTATAGATCCTAATAGACATTCCTTGCAGTGCCCTGGATGAGATGTCAAAATTGATGGCATGCAGACTTTTATTACATGGTATGGTGTGTGTAATTAGGTTAAATAGATGGGGTTGGACACGCATGGTAAAGGCTACATTTCTCACCCCGGCTGGATTTATTGGCCACGCTCCGCTCTCTGAGGTCCGCTCTAATGCACTCATTTGCATGGGGGCACATGTAGCTGATGTGTGTGTTACTGTTACGTCAACTGCGAAACACAATGAAGAAGAAAAAAAAAAAAGTGGTGGCGGCGGGGAAGGGGGTGGTGCGAGGTGCCGGCTTATGACTGGCTCGGTTCAGTCGTTGGCGGCGGCCGGGGTCTCGCCAACTGCCTATTAGCTATGATATGAAAGCTGGCTGGCAAGTATTAGATTGATACTTGACACGTCGAACAAAGCTCATTGTCATTGTAATTACTATACGTTGAGTCTTAATTTCATGGTCGTCCATATTGCCAGCGTGATAGGGCTGTCTGTTACTTACATCTTCAGTAACAGCTGTCTATTCAGCCAGTGTATCCATCCGCCTTTCATATGTTCAACAGTCTCAGAAATAACGACTTCATAATGACTATAATCGCTCCAGATGTAATTATAATGCATAGCCATTGGTACAATTAAACACTATTTTCGGAAGTAACGTACCACTTTTTTCCCTCCCTCCAGATGTCCAATCAAGTGTAAATCACAGATAAACTAATAGCAGAGAAGCTATATGTGTTATGACCCGTTCATTCAATAGACGTTAAAGGAATAATTTTATACCAGTTACTCTGTCATTTGCTGGAGGGGCCATCCCATCTGTCTGTTAAGGACACGCTGATAATGAAGTGTATTTGATGAAGTAAGTTGATAATGAGAGCTAGCCGGCTCGCCTTAATGACAGTGTGTGAGCAGGAGACGGTGGCAGTCGCCTGCAGTGGTGAATGTTACCGCTCAGACTTTCTTGACCTTCACAGATTCCAGTTTCCCCTCCAATACCCATCATCAGATGAAATCATCCAGGAGTTGTGTGTTCTTCTGTTCGTGCATTTGTAGTGTGTGTGTGTGTGTGTTTGGCAGGATGATCTCATTCACCAAGGCCCCCCCCCCCCCTACCCTCCACCGCTTAGTTTGGGGAGGTAGGGGGCGGGGGGACAAAAATAATCTTGCAAAGAGGACGTTCACATTCACACGCATTCATGCACACCACCCACCCGCCTCTGACTCCCAAGGCCAGGCAATTGGCTTGGAGCAGCTGAACCATGTTACTCTGCTCGCACACACACACACACACACACACACACACACACACACACACACACACACCAGCTTGGTCTCCCATTTCCTTGAACCTGGCTACTTGCCTGCGCATCAGGACGAGGTCTGTAAGCCCTCCACTGGGATGTGAGATGCATAGCAAAGCAATTTCTCTAATATCTCCTGCCTCTGCATCCTCTCTCCCCCTTTCTCTCTCTCTCTCCCTCTATCTGTCCTCTCCCTCACTTAGCTTTTCCTCAAATACCTGTCTTTACAGTACTTTCTTTCTCTCTCCTGCACTTCAACCCTTTCTTCTTGCTCGCTCTCTCTTTATTCCTTCCTTCTTGTGCTCAGCAGTTACACCCTCACCACTCTTTCACTCTCTCTCTTCCAGGCCCCCCCACCCAGCCCCCCTCCCCCCACTGGGGCGCTGAAGACAGGGCCCATTGACAGGCTAGAGTGGCAGTAACTTATTGTCTATTGATGGAGTGTGACAAATCATGTGGGAACGCAGGGGTGCGTGGCAATGAGGGCCAGGGTGTTGAGTACGTGAGCGTGCCTGCATGTGCGCTTGCATCTCCGGGTGTTTGTGTGTGTGCGTGTTTGCCTTCTTTGGTGTGTGTATGCCCACGTGTGTGTGTGTATGTGTGAGAGAGAGATTGTGTTGTGTGTGTGTGTGTGTGCGCGTAAAGCCTTAGCGTGGGGCAGGCGGGCAGAGCCGGGACCCTTCACAGCTCATTTAGCCCAAATGGGGCCACCTGGGTGGTGAGGGAGCTCAGCAGGGCGGCCCTGGCACTCCGGAGCCCTGCTGACAGCCCCCAAATATAGGGGCTCCACCAGCCTATTAATCAACACAGCCGCTCTGACAAATCACCACGGCTATGACCTAATGAGAGGAATGAGGGAAGGGAGAGAGGTGCAGATGTAAGGAGGAGCGCTTTGGACGGAGGTGGAGGGCCTGGGAGAGGATGGAGGCAGGAGAAGTGACAGAGAGAGCAGAGGCTTAATGAAAAGGAAATGAAAGAAGGAGTAGCCTGACATTGCGACTGGCAGTGCGGGCCATGGGGGTAAACCATGAGGTAATAGGAGGAGAATGCTAACACAGTTGTCATCCGCCGCAGATCTCCAGCTCTCCTCTCCTCCTCACTACAAGCCAGTTGATTTGTTATGAAAGCCCAAATCATGCACTCCAAAATGTAACAGAGTGGATTAGTAAACTTGCCCCCCCCCTTTTTTTTTTTCCTCTCCACCAATTCACATTCGCACCGTAAAACGAATTAGTCCTGCGATGCTTTCTAGACAATTTTTGTAGATGCTTCACAGCAAATTAGAGGGGCGCGGACGTGTAGGTTTGAGAGGGAAGCAACATTGATGTATGTCTTCTTCTCCGGTTCCCACCCTGAGGTGAGCGAGCATCTAATCTCTCCACCACCAATCTCAGGTCCAAATCACATTAGCCAGGATCAGAGGTGAAACTGGAGCTTTCAACAGCAGCCTGTTTTCACTAATGAACCCCCCATGGCCATCCACTGCATATTACAGCCACACTGAGCGAGGGGGAGAAAGTTTCGCAATAATCATTATGTAATTGCACAGTGTCTGGGTTTCCATTGCCCTGACATTTCAAAAGCTCAATAGCAATATCTTTATGCTTTTCTATAGGGAATATGTTTGGAATGGCGGCGCTGTATATGATTGATGGATTTCCCAGGCAAAGCAATCTACTTCTTGGTAATTATATTGTGTACTGTCCGTCTAAAGTTTACGCGACACGACTAATCTGAATCCATCCCGCTCAAACGATTCATTACGCATTAAAGACACGAGCGGCGTACGATCTTGATAGGACTACGCCGCAGATATGTTTTTGTAACAATCCGATACGCTTGCGATTCAAATTTGATTTGGTACGATTTAATTTAGCTGACATCGAGTTTCCTCTCAGCGCAGATTCAATATGATTTGATATTTTTAATTGTGCATTAATTAAAGTGTACGAATGTTGATTGGCAGCACAACGACAGACAACAACGATAGTAAACAATGAGTGTGTGATACACCGGGGCAGCGTTTCAGGTCAAGGATTATTACTTCACATTGTTGTCTTTGACTGGCAGGAGTTAGTTGATTATACTTTTGTTGCTTTTAATTGTATTAGATTGATTACTGTTGCTGGTTGTGTTACCGTCACCTCTCTGTTCTTCACTTTCTATTCCATGCTGTCTGTAGGAAATCAATGATTGGTGTATAATGTAGTAGAAGAGAGAGTTGGGTCACACAACACACACGTTGGAAGAACTCATTACTCATTACAGATTAGTTAATTATAAATTGCCTTAAAATTGTTCTTTTCTTAGAGCTGATTCTGATTATTGTTTGGTGTTGAGAACCTCGTTTGGATGGAGTTGTCCAAGTCGGTATTGGCATAGATTACGCTGACTGAAGAGAACAAGATACTGTAGGTCACTTAATCAAAGGAATGCAAAGCGCACACACACACACACATACACACACACACACACACACACACACACACACACACACACACACACACACACACACACACACACACACACACATCTACACCCCCTCTCTTTCTCTCTAACTCTATGAATCTTTACAATATCTGATTCTAAGACAGAGCACTACTTTTCTGTAGCCCAATTGATATGCAGCCAGCTTCTGAACACAGGGGTGAATATTCAGGAGGAGCACCTTCCTATTGACTCGTATCTGTCTGCCGCTGCTGTCCAGCCTTGGGATCTATGTGATGCACTAAGCCCCGGCCTGTCGGGGCCCATCGACTGGCCCAGGATGGAGGGTCCACAGAGAGGATGCACAACTGCATGCTCCTCCCATCCATTACCTAGTTATGGTAACCCTGCAAACAAGCCCGGCTTCTTGAGTTCACACCTTCTTAGGTATTCACGCACCATCTGCACCCATTTCGCCCTGACTGAGGCTCATTGACAAAGGTGTTGCGTCTTTGTTTTTTTTGGTCAATGTGAGTTAAGTATGGTGCTACACTCTTCCCCAGTCTAGATTGATCAGTTCTTGTTTTGTGCGTTGCAGCACGATGGCACCTTATGTATCTTTGAGGTGATTGGAATCAGTGGAAACTACACACGCAGCTTTGTGTACGAGCTCTTTACTCGCTGTGCTTAATTGAATAGTAAAAAATGCACACAAATCAAAATCCACTGATTGTCAAGACTAAATCCGTCTTCTCCCGACAATTACCACACCCCTCAGCAGCTGCAAAGTACACCCCACTTCCTGAATGCATCAGGTATAGAAATGACGACGATAGCGAGATGTTCATGCCGCTATATCCCACATCTCTGGCTGTCTCATTGGATCATGGATGTAAGTTTCTGTCCGTCTCATGTATGGGATGTCGGCATGTCCCTCAATCAGCATCGTGGAGTCAAATTCTTTTGCATTTCACCCTGGTTTTTATTCTAAATTGAGTATATGTCTATATCAGTCTACTGTTAATGTACAAGTAATTTCTTTTAGGCCTCAAATTAAAGTTCTCCTCTGCCCCACTAATCCATTTTCATTCCAGATTCTAATTGCATATATATAAGGTTGAACATGCCAATATCTGAACCATTTTCTTTATTTAAAGAGAAAACTGATATTAGGATACATTATGTGATCAAGTCTGACTCGCCGCTCCTTCCTCTTTACGATTTTCATCTTCCTCACACATTATAAAGATATGAAAGTCTGGACCTGCACAGCACGAACATGGAAAGTAGGATAAGCAAGCGCTCTTAAAATAACCCACATAAAGCTTTAAAAAGGAAATACTCAGCATGTTGTTGTACTTGTTTTTGTGAAATATGTGCCTGTAACCAAATCATGAATGATGATATTTTACCATGCCCTGCTCTTTTTCAAATTGTCACAGAATTTGACAATGTTTGTATTTTGTGGTATGAAATGTAATACTGCCAGAGGGCTGTGTGTGCCTGTGTGTGCATGAATGCTCTCATGAGGTGACAATACACCCTCAAAGCATCAAATCCCTACAAGGTGAAGCACAACTTTAAAACGCCTTTTCATTGCATTCCTTATCTCTTTCACACTGCTGTTGGCAGCAAGAAAGAAAGAAAAATGGAGACAGAGCATTATAATTTTATTATAAGGACGGGGGGGGGTAAAATAGAGCACATATGATAAGGATCTCAAGATTAGGATGGAGCAGAACAATAAATTATGCAAAGTGTTTGAAAACACATACAGCTATAATTAAGTGGCATTTGATTGTAAATGAGGTGACAGCGAGGATTTATTTATCTCTTTAACCTCCTAAAACTGCCATTAGCATGCTGGAAAATTAACTGTTTGAAATGGTAAAAGAACGAGGACCTGATCTGATACAATAACCGAGCGCCGGCAACCAAAATGTGCAACAAAAAAGTCACATACACACACTCACACACAGAGAGAAGGTGAGATCAATGTCTATATGCACTAATCACTTCACTGCAGACCCAGAAAAGCCACGGGAACCCATTGCTAATAATGTCATTATGAATAGAGCCGGAACATTCCAGCATTTACACTATGGCCTTTCCTCTCCACCTTCACTGAGGATTTACACACAAAATGCTCTCTGTTCCTGCACCATGGCAGGAAGAAGGCACCACAAGGACTGAAATGATCAACAAGAACATTTTATTTTACAGGATTTTTAGGCACAAAATAGTCGCTTTTATATATATATTTTTAATTCTCAACCCTTAAATATATCGATACAACTTTAAATGTATTATCTGTTAAAACCTGCAGCTCAGCTCGAATGTTATTATAAGAATGCTACAAACTCTGCAGCTGAGTGCATAAAGTACTTAAACTTTAGATTTTGTCTTCACAAATGAAACTTTTCGAGGCTCTCCTTGTGTGGTCCACCAGCACCTGAAGCTGTGGCATTTAGCCTGGCATTGAAGATTAGTATTTGAGGCTTATTTGTGTCTTTCCCATTACACATTGTTCAGTTTGCAAACAAAAGTCAATGCAACCCTGCCATGTGATTATAATGAGATAAAGTTCAAGTGGTTATCAGCTTGCTTCTCTCTCTCTAACTCTTTTTTGTCGCTACTAAGACTACAATTACTACTACTTTGGTGGTCTAACGTCTGTTTAAACATCCCTTATGTCGCGCTAAACTTCTATCCCTGCATATCAAATTAAAGGTATTTAACCATGAATGGAAAGGGCAGTTTCATTATACTTACAGGTCGCCTGTGTCATCATAATGTGATGAACCAAAGGCCTGTGATTGGTCCCACCACCACAGTCACCAAATCACATGCATTTATTAGTGGAATTCAGTGTGATTAATTAATGTTCAGATCTTCTCTTACCTGTTAAACTCATTTCCTCCTTTTACTGACTTAACTGACTTATTAATTAAACTATTCGACCCCTACTTTTTAATAAACCATTGCAAAGCTCTGAATCAAACCTCAGCAAGAGAAATAAAAGGGAACCATGGAACCATCCACAGAATGTCACTGTTAATTCACGTTAGGTCACAAATCTGAAAAATACTACTTTTGTCTATAGTCTCTAAATCCATTTTGGCAGGGTTAGAGTAACCTTAACGATACTCCAACACATCTATCTGCCCTTGAAGCTCCATTTCTCATTTCTCGGCGTGAAACTAAACCACATTAGCAGCTCACCTCGACTAATCCAGAAGACAGACAAGTGTGAATGTGCTCAAATATGCAGTTTATTCACAGTGGCTATTGAAATGACGTGCAGATGTGGGGTTTGAACAGAAGTTTTGCCAGATCAACGAGTGTGCGAGAGGTCTTTGTCTGAGAGCACGTCGCACTTTCTCAACCCTCAACGTCTCCTTAGTAGAATTCACCGTTTATATATGCACAAATGACAACGGGGAAGTACTGAATAAGTCATGGATGATTTCCTGGTATGCACATTGTGCGAGTGATCACTTGTTCTCGACGTGTGTGCATGCGTACTTGCTGCTGTGTCTTTGCGAGGAAAGCGAGCGCAATATCTGAAGGTGCCTACCGCCTGTTTATCTGAATCATCTGTGTTCATTAATTCATGTGTAATATTTTATTTATTTGGCGATTCCCCCCCATAGAGCTGTTATGGTTTGGAGCTGAGGCCTTGTGTTCTATTACTTTACAGGACTTTCTGCCTGCATGTGTTTGCATTAAGTGTGTGTGCAGGTGTTTGTTTGTGCATTTGGTCATGTAGTGTGTTTGTCTTTGGCCACGCAGGGGAAACTATAGCACTTTTTTCCCCCTCCATTATCTTTTTTTGCTGTCTCCTGCCCGCTGAGATATCCCGTTTCTCCCCCTCTGTCTCTCTCTCGTCTCCCGTCCTTCCCTCGCTTTGGCTCATGGGGGGAAGACAGATTGCCTCTGCTGGGATTTTTGATCCCAGAAACCTACAGGCAGACTGGAGCTGCTAACAGGTACCTGCCTCTATGCCTGCCTGCCTGCCTGCCAGGCTGAGTGACTGACTTACCGACTGCCCAACTTAACTTAGCCTCCCCTCGTTACTGAAGCAACATGGAAGAGAAAGGGGATTTATATATGGGATAGATGCTTACATTTACAGTATGTGCAACAGTTCTTAAACACATCAGTCATTCCTGTCATGGTTTCGGAAAAGAAACCGGCAAATTTAACATATTAATTCCTATAGGATTGTTGTAATTGCTCTTTGGTGTTTAAAGGGATCATTTTTGAGAGGTGGCGTCAGACAGTTGTCACACATTCAGAGGACATGGCCCGTGCCAGGGCGGTTGGCTCCTTTTAATGAAGGGCCTTTTCCCCGTGATGATTTACAGTAGAGTAAGAGAGGTCACGCTTACACACACACACACACACACACGGCGAGCACGTATACCCACTTGCATTCTTCTGCGAGTGTCACAACCTCCTCTTTAGGTGCCGTTTCGGTGAGAGGTGCCAGCCTGCTCAGCCAAGTTTCTAACAAGAGCCAAACACTCAGGAGAGAGTGAGGGAGAAGTAAAGAAAGGTGAGGGGGTGGCGGGGGGGAAGAGGGTGAGTGAGGGGTTGGGTTTTTTTCGGGGGGGATGGGATAAGAGGAGCAGAGAGCTGTCAACCTCCTGGGACACGTGTAGAAGAAGAAGTGGGTGTCGATGTGGAGCAGTCAGCTCCGGCGCCCACACTGACCAGGAAACACGGCGTGTGCAGGCTTGGCAGGTGTTTGGTTATTTGCCGTTGACACTTTTTTTTCTGTATGCATTCACAAACAGCAAGGTTTTTAAATTGGACCCCACCTTGTCAAACTCAAAGAAGCCACCTCGCCTCTTCCTTCCCAGAGTGAGATTTTGATAGATCTCGCCCTAACACGAGCGCGGCGAGCCTATATTGGAGGCATGTACCCAACTGTGTCCGATGCACCGGCGCTCACAGTGACACGGCGGTGGACAAGCAGGCCTAATGATGTCTGAAATACCGCCACTACTGCTATGATATGCTGTGATAATTGCCACCCTCCTGTCCGCAGTACAAATAAGTGCGGAATTGGTAGGCAAACACATTAATATGGAAATGTCTACATTAATTTGGAGCATGGTCTAAATTATTCAGTAATTAAGCCACTGCAAATTTACACAAACTTTTCCCCTGGATGACTGGAGAGAATGGTGAGGAGCTGGAAACAGGCAGGCGCCGGGATGGGAAATATGCGGCTGTGTAATATGAGTGCATACTTTTATCCCCCCCCCCCCCCCCCCCCCACCACCACCACCTATCCACCATGCACACACGCACACACACAAACACACACATCAACACTAAACTCAACCAACCAGCACCTCTGTAACTTTATGAAGGATGTTTGTATTCATATTTGTCTCTCTCTCTCTCTCTCTCTCTCTCTCTCTCTCACTCTCACTCTCTCCCTCTCTCCATCGACACCACAGACAATGTTGGGATTCCACTGTACTCACTGTATTGCAGCATGTTTGTGTGTGTATGTGTGTGTGTGCATCTGTGTTTGCAATGTCTTTCATGGGTTCTGGACTTTAAAAACGTGCTGTGTTTGGCTTTGTGTGTGTATGTGTCTGTGCCTAAGCACTTGAAAGTGTGTCAGCGTGTGTATGCGAATAGACGGCCCTTTGATCAATCGATGGTTGTCCTCATAGTGGCCCTCGGTGTTGGAGACGAGGCCAAGTTGTGTGTAGATCAAAAATATAAAAATAAAGCACACACAGGTTTGCGTACAAGCAACTGAATGTCAAAACACTCACAGTTCCTAATCCAAATCCAAAATGGACCACTAAGCGTGTTGGTGAAGACCATCGGTGTGTCTGCAAAACCACTCTAAATGTCATCACAAGGTCAGATGAGGTCAGGGTGACACATTCACGCCAAACATTCATTTTGACTGAATGTTCTCACAAGTCTGTTAAAACAAATATCTTTGTGTGTGTGTGTGTATGTCTCTGTCTTAAACCGGCTACTAGTTTACATCTACTTTGAAACAGATTTGGTTTGATATGGCACATCTTGTCTTGGTGGATGACCATTGTAGATTGTCTTGTAGATTCCGAGTGGACATGGTGTTGGCTAGAGATGGATCTCAGGTGGGATCTAATACTGAGTGGCACCGCCGCAGCGCACCGATGTACTGCAGGCCTGATGCTGACTTGATCTGACAATAGAATGGATCAGTGTAGCGGCTAGTAAGTCAGAAGGTAGAGCATAATCCCTTCTGTCAAGTTTCTGTCTCGTCAATATTCAAATCCGGCCCGCTGTCCAATGGCTGTCAGTTACAATCTCCCTCTGGCTCGCGGCCTAGCAGAGGCACATATCTAAATTGAATTGGATGTTTGCTTCTCAATGGAAATTGAGTGGAAGAGATGACCCCCCCCTGCCCTGCATTGTGAACTTGTCAGTTAGTCAAACCGAACCAGATTCTATGCACAATATCCGTCTCCAGCCTAATAACGCGTCCCTGTTTGGTTTCCTTATGGGTTTGTCTACTCGTCGTCCTTGTCGTCCAAGTTTATTGTATCGTGGCCCATCTGTCAAAATGCACTTTGGATTTGGCTTCACAATATCACAAATTATGCTGAACGTTCAAGAAAAGAAGTACAGAACGTTTCTTCCATTCATTCATTCATTCATGCAGTATTTACCTGGTAGCTTCCGAGCGTGAAAGTGCAGCACACGGCTGGCAGTGGAAGCGCAACACCAAAGGCCAAATGCAAGAGCGTGAAATGAGATGGCATGGACTTAAAAATGTCCATAGTGGGTCTACAGAGCGCATTGGGATACCACCTGTGTTTAAAGGGTTTAGACCTGAAACAACCCACATCTACGCACAACCACCACGCTGCGAAGAACACAAATGACACAGGATTCATTATACGAGACGCGTCTTTAAAGGTCTGCAATCACTTCATTATATTGACTGTGGACAAGAGGGATGAGATAGAACGTGTTTGTATCACATGTGGCATTTGCAGAGATGCATCAGATTTTATAACTGGGTCACTTTAGATGCTCGGTTTGCCTTATTCCCCTCTGCGCACCTCCCAGTAAGATTTATGTGTTTCAATAAGCAACAATGGGGAGCTGTTGGTATTTTCAGTCCCTACAGTGATGTGAATTGTTGAGAATGGTTTATTATTATTTTATCAAAAGTCCTGTGTAATACATCTTTCAAACTAATCTCCGGTTGTCCTAAACTCCTCTCCCTCTCTCCCTCTCCCTCTCTCTCTCTCTCTCTCTCTCTCTCTCTCTCTCTCTCTCTCTCTCTCTCTCTCTCTCTCTCTCTCTCTCTACCTCCCTCTCTCTCTGACACATGTCGCCCTGGCATGTGCCAGAGAGGCTGCGACCTTTGGAAAGTTTAGCACTTTAAATATTTAGGCTTGGGTTATGATGGATCCTGCGGGCCCATGTGCGAAGCCTCTGATTAGGGCCGCTGTCAGAGTCATTTAGGCAAGCGGCGTGGCTGTCGGTGGCCCTCCTCTGTTTGACAGGCGAGCCTTTTAAACAAACAGCGGTCCCAGTGGCAGAGCGGGGCGCAGCACAAACACCCGACTCTGAGAGAAACCACTCAACCCGCTGACAGCTGCAGAGGAAACCGCTGCCCACCCTCTCTCTCCCTCTCTCTCTCTCTCTCTCTCTCTCTCTCTCTCTCTCTCTCGTCTCGTTTATCGCCTCTCGTCTTTGTTGAGTCTTATTCCCAAATATCTGTTTTGTTCCTGTCATTCTGTTGTTCTCTTCGTTTTCTTCTTCTTCTTCTGAGACCAGATGGGTCAAATGGTCTCCCTGCTTATTCTCTTAATTTGAGTATCTCCACTCATTAGTGGCTGAAAATCTGGCTCGACGCTCCCTGTGTCTCCGTCTACATCGACGCACGATTAGGACAGCTTACATTCCCTTTTGAAACACATCTGAGGCAGCCTTTTCATCTCACTCAGAGACAATCTCCCGTGGCATCAATCCTGTAAATATATGAGTCTTAATATGTGTGTCCTATTCTGTATTCAGAGGAAGAGCCGAGTCAGCAGCTCCAGTATTAATGCATGAGAAATGAGCAGAGCCCGTAAGAATTAAAGGGTAAGACTCCCCTTATTAAGATGTAAATTCTGGGGGAAAACTTGCCGAAATGAGGATACAGAGAAGTTATTGTCAACTTTAGCCTACTTATGCATTTCTAACAGGCGTTGTTTTGTTGTACTCGTTGAAATTAGATACACACAATAAAGTAGCTTGTGTGTTTCTCATCTCATTTCCAGCGATAGACCAACCAATGTCCACGAACGAACTAACGCACAATCTACACTTTACGGGAAAAATTTACACTTTTGGCAACATTATCTACTGACAATGCACATGGCAACTAATGTGGTAATTCAATCCCTGTGTATGATTCTTCTTTTTTTTCCCTTTCTACCTCCCTCTCTCCCTCTCTCTCTCTCTCTCTCTCTCTCTCTCTCTCTCTCTCTCTCTCTCTCTCTCTCTCTCTCTCTCTCTCTCTACCTCCTTTCAAATTTGCACTTAACACCTTCCTGGGGAAAGGCTTCTCATTCATCAACGGTGTTTGTCCCGGTGACAAGCAGGGCGCCTCCTGCATATCAATATCAGCTAAGACAATGCTGAGCCTGTAACCTTCAGCTAAATGTCATTCTGCTTAATCCTATTTGAAAATTAAACATTGAAAAACCTTTAGCGTGCCTTCCTGTCTTCCTTCCTTCCTCCCTCGCTCGCTCGCTCGCTCCTTTATTGCTCACCACTCCGCCTCCACCTCTCTGCTCCCTCTCGCCGCCTTTCTGATCTTGTTTTGCACCGTAGGAGACATTTGTTAGTGCTTTGTTTCTCTGTGTGTGTCTGTACTTTGACCTCATCGTGGTTATTTACTGAACTGATTTTCATTTTACGTCATCGAAAATATATAATCAGGCGATTTCGATTTATTACAAACTGTACTCGCCAACCCTTTTTCGAAATACTATATAGTTGTCATGAAAGCCTTATTAACTCCCCCTCCCTCCCCTTCTCACACTCTCTTATTCTTACTTAATTGTTCTTTCTTTCGGGGACAGTCTACTAACTCTGTGATGGATGTATACTGAGAGAGAGATATTGAGACTGACTTCCAGGAATGGACGGAGAAAGTTGCAGGTGGAGAGAGGGATAGAGAGACAGAGAGAGAGAGAGAGAGAGAGAGAGAGAGAGAGAGAGAGGGAAAGAGAGAGGGAGAATGCAGTGACGTGTGGCGAAAGCTCTGCGTCAAACCCACATATTTACATAAACAGATCCTCCTTGTATAGACGGTAATTACCTCGCTGTGACAGTGACGAGGAAGCAGAGGATGAGGATGTCTGATTTGGCCAGATACACACAGTGACAGACGATGAAACTCCATCAAAGAGCTCTGTTTTGAGAGGCTCCGCGTCTCTGGTATATGCGTAAAAACACTCCTGTGATATAATCAGAGTTTCACCCCTGTGCTTCTCTGTCTCTCCCTCTCTCTCTCACACACACACACACACACACACACACACACAGCCAGCACAACTATATGGTACCCGTTTGAAGATATGGTGGAGTGTATGGTGAGGAATCAGAGGGAGAGTAGGATAAAAGAGATAGCAATGAAAATGCAATCATTTGCAGTCAGACAGATCTAATTCTCCTTTAGAGATGGAGCGAGGCGGAAGTTCAAAGACAGTCTTCAGCTGAGTCTACGTATGGATTTGATTGACCAAAGTCGCTCGTCAAGGGACTCAGGTTCCTATGGAAGCACTTAATGTGAATTACAATGTGACTGCACCTGATGACTTCATTCCACATGCTGTAGCTTGGGAGAATAAGCAAGGGAGATAAATAGACAATAGACAATCAGAAGACACTGGAAGAAATAAGGAACATTTTTTTAACTTCACATTTTCTGTATTTTCCATTGGCACTGTGACCAAGTCATCATGTATCTCAGACAACCCTCCTGACGTGTGTGTCAGGATGCATTGCTCTACTCTTCCTCTGTCTGCTCTATATTGTGCTGGTCTACTTTGCTCTCTGCTCTGAGATAGAAGAGGAAGTCCAGAGACTGAAACACAACACTCACATATGTGATTTCATTTGCAGTCCTATACCTTTATTGAATATTTCTCAGGAAATTGATTGCTGTTATGTTTCACGTCCATCCATTCCCCTGTGCTCTGTTTGCGTTCCAGGTGGGAGATGCAGGAGGGTGCAGAGCTGGAAGATGAAGAGAAAGCTCTGACGGAGGAGCTGCAGAGAGCCTTTTCTCTGTGCAGCTGCAGCCGAGGAGGAACCCACGACCCTGCTGAAGCTGCCCGACACACTGAGGAGCAAGCACAACAACCATCCACCTGAAGTGCTTTGCAGTAACACACACATATATATATATACTATATGTACCGGATACGCCAAACAGATGTCATTTTTAGAATGTTGTAAATATTGAATGTACACGCAGCTCTGAATGTAGCAGTGTGTGTGTGTGTGCGTGCGTTTGTATTCCTGAATGTAATTTGTTTTGTGTGTGCAAGAAAGTGTACGTGAGAGAGGACAGAAAGCTATGAAACTACAAAAACGTCTTTATGCATATACCCAAGACAAACTCAGTGTCGCATCAGAAGCATTTCATCTTACTCGGTGCACATCTGCAGAAATCAGTCCTGGGAAATGGAATTCCTGGATTTTTTTGCCAGGGATAAGACAGAACTGTGTGATCACCAGAAGGTAGTTGAAGATTTATTTGTTTTTGGAGACAGCGAGCATAAAAAACACTTTTGGTCTCCTGGTTCCTGAAAGCAAACATGAAATATTATGGATTGAGAGCAAGACAATGTATGTTTTGATTATATCCCGTCCCCAAAATCTTTCTCGCCATGGAAACATGAAAACATTTATTTGATTGTAGTGTATGTAACACCACACTACAGTTTCTTTCCAAGTTTGTCCATTTTATGTTTCATTCATGAGATTGCCAATGGAATATTTATTGAATCTAACATCAAAATAAAATCAGATTCATACGTTTGTGTTTTTCTACATGTGATCAATTATGTGTGCTCTTTGTGGAGCCACTGGGGTCTGATGATTTACTGTTTCATGTTTCTGAACGCATACATCATATGTTCTACCCTCAGCCATCAAGTTAATGCTTAAATAAGGACTAAATAACTCAAACAATGCTCTTTTCATCAAGCAGTGTATATTTTCAGCTCACAGAGGCGACTGCGCACCCTTTAGAATTCCTTTGAGAGATGAAGAAAAACATTTCCAGCTCCGGTGAGGGATGTTCCTCTCCTTAACTAGATTTTTAATGCAAATGGAGCACGATTACTATCGCCAAAACCACTTAGAGAATACAAAAGACAACAAAATGTTCAGTCACTGAGTTCTCCACACGTTTCTGAAGAAAGGCTTCAGAGCAGCAAGCATTGCAAGTAGCCTTTGTAAATGTGCTTAACGTTAAATACTTTTCATTTTTGTTTTTCAGAGTAAATGCTAGCTAGTTTGTTCGTGTAAGATAAATGTTCAAAAACAAGCCTTTGCCTGTTTTTTTGCAGTGAAAATGCTTTGATCTCTCTCTTTGATCCCTGTACTTCCCTCCCCATGTAGTAAGTAAGTACCTGGAGAGCCATCCACGTGTGTTTCCACTGAAGACAGGTGATAGGTTCAGAAAACACCCGTCAGAAAAGATGACAGCATCATTACAAAGAATGAATCATCACAAAGAATAAATTGAATGTTCTATTGTTGGGGATTCTTTTGGGGATTATCAAGCCTACATAAACATTTGAGAATCCCAGAGCTCGTGGAGCCACATTTATGCAAGATGCAGAGCTGCAGAAGCTTGACTCGAATTTCCATTTCAATTGATAACCTACAGTGTATTGTTACATTTTCTGCTGCAAAATCTTGCGACTGTGGGGGTTTCATTTGTGTTTTCTGTCACTGATAACAACGGATAACGCTGTGTTCAAATGGTGTTGGAGATGGGAAATAGCAACTTTACAACTTTGAACAGCAGATGAGTTTACCAGTTGTGAAGAATGATGTGACCTGGGAGAAAATGGCATCCATGCCAATAAAAGGTAATAAATCTGAATAAAAACTGCTGATGTGTTTCTGGGTTTGCTCTCACATTAAAGGGCCAAGATTGAAACAATAATATAAAAAATAAACAATAATAATATATTTCTTTAAATGAACACAAGCAGTATTACAATATTCTGCACCTCTGTATTTGAATGCACCGAAGCCGTGCTGTATCTACAACTACGGACTTTAGGACAAGCACTTGACAAGCACTTGAACTTATTGTCAGTAAACAATGTGGCAACTAGGTGGAATTATGGGAAAGCCTTCTGCCAAAGGACCCTGCTTTGCTGGCCTGCTGAAGTGTCCTTGAGCAAGACCCAAAATCTCTGTCAGCTAGACGAAATGAAGCCGTCTCAGCAGTCTAAAGAGGTAAATCATTGTTCTGCACGTCACGTCGCAATTCTCCATTCAAGCCCAGATTTTTAAGATCATAAACATAAGAAGAGCTCCATGTGAACCTGAAGGTCTCCTTGAAGGTTAGGAAACTGGAGAGAGCACTCTCAAAAATTCAATCAGTTCTTTCAAAATACATGTTTCACCTCCAAATAAAGTCACAAGTCATTGTTAAGGTGAGACTTTAAGACTTCAAATTAATTTAATTCTTCTCATGTTCCAGTCCTGTGACTGAAGTATGTCTGGTCTGGATGTCTGTATTGAGTAGAGGACTGAGAGCCTGTGTGTGCAGGGGGAAAAGTATTCTTTTGCCAAACTCAGTAAAGATCAATGCCACAATGAGGACAAGAGTGTCATATCTCGGTTTCTTATTTAGGGCCCACTTTGAAGAATTCCCTCAGCTCTGCTAGAGGAAACAGGGTAGCTCACTCCCCGGGGAAAGAGCTTCAACTTCTCCAGGCTCTCGAGAAGTAGGGCATGCAGCTTTAGTTCAACCGGGAGGCTATTTCTGTGAATCACCACGACATGGCACGAAGCACAGGTATGAGTATGCGGTGAACGACGTATGACAAAAGAGTTGGCAAGTTCATAACATGTGACACAGTTTCACAGTATTCAATCATCCACTATGACCAATCAAATAATTTATTTTACCTTCCTTCAAGAAGCAGAGCAGACTGATGTCCTTGTACTTGAGGTGAAGTATCACCTGAGGGAGTATATGCAACAAATTATATATGACACCGGGGGTAAATTGTGTCAAAAAATACCTGTGATGGTTAAACAAGGTGAGCCAGGCATCTGTCAGTATCCATGCTTGCAGATGCTTCCTGTTCATAGCAAGAGCGGCTACTGCATCCTCCTGTTTATTTTGGGCCTCCTCCTAATTACAGTGTGCACTCCACAGCTGTGAGTGTGACCGCGTGTCAAGTGGTGAATGTCAGCACCCCGAGAAGAGACAAAAAAGCTAAATAACAAAGGGATTTCAAAGACTTTTTCCACCATTTGCACAGGTACACAAGTACATACACTGGCATTCTTGGACAAGTTAGTTTAGTCAATTTAAAGATAAAACACAAGAACAGACAAAGGCAATAATTTTGATTTATTTAAAAAAAAACTGAATTAAGTGCTCTACAAAGGGTTGCAATATGTACAGAAAGCATAAAAAAATACTAAAACTAAATGAAATAAAAAGTGAATCAAAACTATATAAAAACAGAGAATGATGCTTAATGCACAAGTATATTATATAATTATATATAACATACTTGTATATGTATATAATTATAGTATATCTTATAATTATATATACAGAGATGTATGTGTGCTGTACAAAGAGTATGTAAACATGTAAAATGTGGCTTGACCCTTGAATAGGGTTGTACTGAAAAATGCACATTAGACTCATGACTTTGATTTCATATTTCACATATACATATCTTTCCTCTTGATATTGACATTAAACAATAATCATTCATCAGAATTGTACACACAGTAAGTAGACACGACCAAACAGCTCTCGGTAAACGCGGGTCAACTCTCTGCGGTGCTACTGTACCTTTAAATTTCTCTTCCAGCCCGTTGCCCCGGTAACCCGGAAGTTTCACACTCCGCACGCCGCTCTCCGCTCGCAGTCACTTCCTGTTTGACAAAATTTCAAGGAAGCTGCAGCGAGTGGACAGAGAAATAATGGTGCGTGAGTCCAAAACCACACACACCCGGTATGAATGTGACAGAAGGAGAGCTTGTCCTCCTTACGTGTGTGTGTATAGTGTGTGTGCGGCTGAAACCACTGTGGAGCAAACAGACACGCGCGTCCTGCTCGCGCGTGGGTCACTCTGCTGCGGATGTAAACAACCCGGACTTGTTTTTTTGCAGCTCAACAAACTTAAAAAACAGACGTGGGGCGTTAACGAGGAATTTACGTCACTTAACTCGCAGAGGGTCTTTAAACGAACGCTTTTAAGTATTTAGTACAACTTTGGACAACTAACCAGTAAAGTTTAGCACGTTGCTGCTGCTATCAGTCTGTAGTACACACATGTAAAGGAGGAAGATGTGTTTGTCATTCCTTATCCAGTGCAAACTATATAAATCTCACAACAGCCTACAAATTATACAGTTAAAGGTAAATTTTGCTTATATAGCACCAATGATGCACACGGATGTTATTCCACCATGATAGCACATTTTCTGGCGCTAAAACACCACAAACACGACATAAATGAAAGGCCTGTCTGTATGATTGGACATTGATATACCTTTGTAAACAGTCCATGCTGCTGACCAGAGTCTGAGGGCCAGATTGAAAAATGCTTGCTCACGCCTGGTCTTAAATCCAGACTGTTGGATGGCAGACAGACCCAGATCAGAGGAGCTTAGAATCTTGGTAGTAGAATAAGATTTTGCAAATAAAGGAAGCCGTTTGACTGTGGAGAGCTTACAAGAGAGCGAGAGTTCAGCGTGGGTGCTTCAGTTTCTTGAGAGCAGAGCTGCAGAGACAGCTGAATAAAGTTCAGAGT
>NW_027466873.1:4465000-4575000 GCF_046128005.1 Genypterus blacodes
AATCACAGCGCTCACCTCTAACTCACTTGCGCACAATAAACATTAAGATAACGAGACAAATGTTCTTTTGTAATCTGTTTTTTTCCCTCAACATTTGCATCCCCTGCTATTTTTCCTCTAATTGTTGCGCTTGTTCTTTGAAGTTCAAAGCACAGCGATGGACCCGTTTGTAGGATTACCTGTGTTTGTGTGTGTGTGTGTGTGTGTGTGTGTTTTTATTATTATTTCAAATGCAGGTATCGCTCCTTTGAGAGGCAGGGAGGCTTTTTTCCTGCGCTTGCTTTTCTTCTGCCAGCTCAGATGCTATCCAGCAGCATCTGAGAGGGCTGCAGAAACAAACATTTGGTAGCAGAGGGGATGAAGGAACACACAGCCATTTAAACTAGCTGAACTCAAAAGAGGAGGGCGGCAGCGGGGGTGCAAACAAATAATCATCAAGGAGGATGTATGCTAATTTTATTCATTCTGTGATTTCAAAAGTGACAGAAGCATCTTCTTCAGAGATGAAAAAAAGAAAAGCGTGTCAATCAGCGTCGATATGCGCTCGTGTAACGATAAGCGGAGATCGGAGCTTGAGCGGTGCTTTGGGAGATTAACTGGCCGGCGCTGCCTGAATAAGCAGTATTATCTGTCTGCTGTTTTTAGGCCACAGATGAGTCAAGAAAATGAATACCGCACCTCTTTCACGCAGCCGCACAAGTACAAATGTAATGTTTCTGCTTGTAAGAAATATGCTCCATTATAAATAGGCACGAGCACTGAATAGCAGGTCTTTGGCTGCAAAAGTAGGTTATGCTGCTTCGTCAGCCCGTGTGTGTGTGTGTGTGTGTGTGTGGTAGCGTATAGATGAGTGTGTGATTTTTTCCTGGAGGCCCCACAAGCATATCCGGGTGTTCATTCTCCCACCTGCAGATGTATTGGTCCATTCGTCATTGTTTGCTCGTCCGTCTTCTCGTCTCCTCGTCCCCCCGCCCCCCTGTCATCTCAGCGTGAGAAACTTTGTCAGACGTAGTGAAAGTCGGCGCAGAATGAGCGTCTATGCAGACCAGATTTGTTACGGCACAAAATCACTCCAGAATGCCCCCCGGTGCCCTCTATCAACCAACCACCTGAGAGGCTCTAAGAAACATCCACAATGCAGCTCGAGCTGAGAGAGGCAGCGAGAAGGACACGTGTGTGTGTGGGTGTGCCTGTGCCTGTGCCTGTGTGTCTGTGTATGTTTGCCCCCGGGCACTGTGAATAGAATGGCGCCATCATTGCCCCCTAATATTCTGCAGCTTTACTTTCACTCCCATACCTCCGTCCCATCACTTCTCCCTTTCAGTGTCTTTATATCTTCACGGCTCGGTGTGTGTGGACTAGAGGACTGTGTGCGTGTGTGTGTGTGAGTTTGTGTGTGAGGGGGCTTGAGGGGGGTAGGCGGCTGTATTGTCAGACACATCACAGCACCAGATGTCCAATTTGCACTTCAGCCTTGTCTGAATGGAAGGATGGATGGAAGGAAGGAGGACGAGGATGCTGGTGTGATGGCCTCTGAGGAAAAAGAAAAAGATGGGGGGTGAAATTTGGGCTGAATGCCTAATATCTATAATAATAAACACAAAACCATATTTTCTCTCTTCTCTTTATGGTACTGGTGGCTAATTTGCTCAAAACTAAAATCTATACTACAATCTACACTTGTGTACTCGCCAATGCGTCAGAGAGAAGTAAATGTTGAATCTGACGATGACAGTGCCTCATCCACTCGAAAAGAATGGAAAAAAACCCAACATCTTATCACTTAAACTGTCAGTTAATTATGATTTAGCTGATTTACATAAAGAATTAAACTCTTTTGATAATGAAGTAATTGCTTGAAACTACTTTTACTGATTGCATGATGATTTCCGCTTCTCTATTTTCATCTGATTGAATACTTTTGAAAAACTTTTATGAAAGCTGGACGGCCATGACTGTTTAAGTCACGATTTTGGATTCAAAATTGTCTTTTTGTGTTTTTCTAGCCTGAATTATTAACCAGAGGAAATGATAATGATAATGACAGTAATGGTTTCCTTTCAGGTGTGTGTCAAAAGCGCTAAACTCGTACATGCAAACACAAGCTGGATACACAACTTTGTGCTATTAGAGTTTTGGAAAGTCAGTGTGTTAAATGTGTGAACGCACCCAAAATGTAAGGTAAACTACATTCATTACAGCTGTCGCACCCACACTTCTGGAATGATTTATAAGCACACTCACAGTTTGATTATATTGAATACACAGATCTTCACTCTAACCAGTCATAATTGAAATCTAAACATGCTGTGTGTACAGTAGCTAGAGAGAGCTTTGAGTTCTAAACACCGTTTACACTCAATTATTTGGGGAATACCAACTTATTAAGCAATTTTGACATTTGTTTCCTCAACGTGCTGATGCTTCTTTATGTCTCTGTGTAACCCGCAGGCACAAACTATCTCTTAAAGTTCTGTCTGCACTGTAAAGAAATGACTCTGAGGATCTAATTTCCCTCTCTGTTATTTCACATTAACCAGATATAACAAATGTTGCACTGTTGTTGTATAGTGTTTTTTTTTTTTTAAATGGATGTGAGGGGAAAACTTAACACATACTGAGACTGAAAATCATCAACTTGTCCTCATTATTTTACGTCCCAGGCTCTGATTTGTCGGTAATAGCTGTAGTGCATTTGTTGTAGTGTGTGTGTGGTGTTGCTCGGTACAGTGTGTGCATGTGTGTGTGTGATTGGGTGGGGGGGGGGGGGTCACCTCAACCTGTGTTGGCCTCAGCCGCCGTCTAATTCCTGTGATTCCGTGATGAATCTCTCTGATGGAAGACAAGCATAGGGTCTGGCCCAGATGGAGCTCTATTAAGCTGTTAATAAATGAGGATTCTTCTCTGCTCTGCTTGCATCTGTGGAATGGCAGACACTCACAATTTTGCACACACACACACACACACACACACACACACACACACACACACACACACACACACACACACACACACACACACACACACACACACACACACACACACACACACACACACACACACACACACAGTCAGAATATTATAATGAAGTAAAGCTAGCCAGATGGCCGAATTAGAAAGCCGTCTCTCTCTCCCTCTCCCTCTTTCTCTCTCTCTTTCCCGTCTCTCTGTCGTCTCTCTGTTTGTCCCTGCCTGTATCCCTCTATCTCTGCATTATGGATGGCGCTGTGGTCTCACGCCGGTTGGACAGGCGGTAAACAGCTGACCAACATTCAGTTAAGGGGCGATCGAAGAGAAGTCGCCTAATTGTGCTATTTGTTTATTTGTTTGTAGGCCACGTGAAAGTATGTAGGATCGAAGGGAATATAAATACGAGGTGTGTGTTGATAATTGTTGTGTTGTTCGCAGTACTAACACTGCTCTTTCTCCCAAACTCTTAATTCCGAATAGGTGTTAATATAAGTCTGTCTGATGGGCTGGAGACGTGTCCACGGTCCTCCTACACTCATTTTAATAGTAAAAGTGTTTTTGTTTACATTTTATGGCTGTCTTCCCTCTATTGGGCAAGGAAACATCACACACTTTTTTGAGAAGTACCTGGCAGGGGTTTCCCTCGATTGTCTTTTCTCAATTTTGGTAAATTCCATGGTGTTTTCTAAAGGATTCATTGTATTTAACAAGGTATGTTGACTCCACGAGTTGTGTGTGTCTTAAGTTATGTTTAGGCTGTGTTGTAGACGTGACATTTTGCATCAGGCACACAATGGGGAACCCCGGAGACAGGCCCCTGTACTGTACTTAAAGCATCAGGAGGGCCCCATACCAGTCATGGACCATTTTGTTGCGAGGCTAATGGGTTCTCTCTAAAGAGGGACTATAAATGACAGCTGTCTGCCCTGATTCACTGACTGCCATCATGTCTTCATTCCCAAAACACTTAAACACTGCCGCCGCTGCTGCTGCTGCTGCTGTAGCTTTGGTGAGAGCAGGAAGGAGGAAACACACACGCGGGTCAGACAAAATGGTTGCAGGGAGTGTGGGTGAGGTGGATTAGGGTTGATGAAAGAGAAGGGAATTGGACAGTGATGGGGTGAGAGGGAGGATGGCTGGTAGTTACAGCGCTGGCATCTGTCGCCACCGCCGGTACCTACGGGCGGCGTACAGTACTTTACTCTGAATTAGCCCTCTGCCGGCTTCTCGGTTAACACCTGAGGAGGTCATTACGATGCCATTATGATGAGTGTGTGTCTGTGTGTGAGAGAGAGAGAGAGAGGGAGAGAGAGTAAGTAAACAGTGTATCTGTCAGTGTGTGTCTGTGCTTTCTCTCTCTCTCTCGCTACCCCTTGAGATCCCTCATTCCCCTGACAGAAGAATGACAGCGACCTCATGGGAATCACACCTCTCTCTGTCTCTCTCTCTCTCTCTCTCTCTCTCTCTCTCTCTCTCTTTCTCTCTCTTTCTCTCTCTCTCTCTCTCTCTCTCTCTTTCTCTCTCTCTCTCTTTGTTTCGCACGCAAACTGACAGATCACAAATTCATAACAATAGGCCCTATTTTACTGCCACTTTTTGTTGTTACACAAGGCTGCCTTCAAATAAATAACCTTTCTTTTGCTTTCTTCTCTCTCATTTTTGCACTCTCCCTCTCCCTCTCTCCCTCTCCCTCTCTCTCGCAATATTTTTTTTACTTTTGTTGCCGCTGTTGTGCTGCATTGTTCGGGGGATTTTCTTCTTCTTCTTCCTTTCTTCCTTCCCTCTATTCTCTGGAGTACGGAGTAATGCTTTCCGCGGCATAGTCAGTGATATGGCATGGAGCTCTTTCAGCTCTTTCAGTTTCATTATATAAACGACTTTGATGCCTTTACTTTGCTGTCTGGTTTCTGCGGCTAAGTGGATATTGAAAAGGGCTCTGGACCAGTGAGACAAGAGTTGTGGACGTGCGCATTTGTGTGTACTGCCATACCTTTTTTTTGTGTATATACAGTATGTGTTGCTGTCTTAAGTGCACTTGCACACATGGCTTTCTCTCTAAGCAGGTTCTGGAAGTCTGAAGAGGCCTTACTTATGCTGACTTTAAGGGGAAACATTGAGCTTTTTATTATTTCTCTGGTTAAAGTGTGTAGTTTTGGGGAATGTGTGTTCAATGTTGGCAAGCATTTGATTCATCTTTTATTTTTGTAGCATGTTGACCTCAAAATGTAACACACCATCACAGGTGGCCCATCAAAACAATGCTTGACTTTCAGAAGCAAGACTCATATTAGTCTGTTTCTGCTCTTCTGTGCCTGTTCCTTTGAAAATGTGTCTTTTGTCTGTATGTGTTCTCTCTTTTCAAGTCACTTTACTTTGTCTTCCTCCTCCTCTCCTTCTTCCCCACCCCTCCCTCTGTCCTCCTCATGTTTGTTGTGTGTGTGTGTGTGTGTGTGTGTGTGTGTGTGTTCGGGAGGGATCATGTCCTTATCGCCTCAAGTGCGGTCAGCCAAACCAGGCATGACTGTTGTAATCAGTGGGAGAACACACACACACACACGCACACACACACTCAAACACATAATGTGGGAGGTCTTTCTCGCCCTGTAGTGACGAGAAACGTATCGACTTGCAGCCACAATGGTCTTCATTAAGACCGTGGCGTGGTGTGTGTGTGTGTGAGAGAGAGTGATGCCTGGATTGTTATGGGGATGAGCAGAGGTTAGCGGGAGGTTGATGTCATAAGCCCACCCAGTTAAAGGCCTCTGATCAAGGCCTCCGAATGTATCCTTCCCTCTGCCCCTCAGCACCTCCGCGTATGGCTCCTTCTCCTCTCAGCTGTCTCCTGCAGTGTGAGCTGGCACAGGACTCTGGCTCCTGGGGATTACCTCTCCGTCTCTCCCTTCTTGTCTTCCCTCTTTCCTCCCACTGAGCCCTCCTCGTAAGTCCCTTCCTTCCTCCCTGATCCCTCTCTTTTTGCTTCATCGCCACAATGCTTCCTCTGCACAAACAAACCGCAGACACGGAGGTGACCTCAGCTGCAGTCGGGTCTATTTCAGACTTTCCCAGGCTCGTTCTCATGGTCCTCCAGCAAGCAAACAAGTACGAGGAAAGGAAACACGATCGCCCTTTGTGTCAGAGAAAAACACTGAATCTCATTTTTTTTTATCAGCTTTTTCTCTGTAACACTGTCAGACCCAAAGTTCAACATGGCGTCTTCTACAACTGTCTCGTCAACCGTCAGTCCTGATCGTTACCATTTCATCCATTTTGGCTGGTTTGTCTGTGTGTCAGCAGGATTACTTGAAATGTTCTGAACCGATGGTCAAGTTGCTTGGCGAGCAGGTGGAGCACAATGCGTTTTGGTGCGCACGGTAATGCGAGATAGGGCGTTGGCATTTTTCAGTGAAGAGATCAACAACAAACCCCCAAAGGTGATCTGGAATCTGGAATCTTGACTTGAATCTGTTGTCAGACGGGGGTCGCCCATACATTTACTCGGCATTGGTGGCGGTATGTGCTCAAGACCACTCTTATCGGTTATTTATGTGTCTTGGTTGTGCGATCTTATCTTCCATTGCCATCTCAGGTAATGTTGCACCCATGAAGGATATTTGTTCGAGATGAGAAAGAAATTGTGTGTTTATTGTCATGATGCAACCTATTGATTGAAATTGATTTAGGGTGCCTTTTTCTCTCTCTCTCTCTCCCTGCCTCGCTCGCTTTCCCCTCCTTTCCCTTTGTGCGTGTTAATATTCTGTGGCAAATCCACTCCTCATGCTTCCCCTATCGTCAAGATCCTGACAATGCAGCCACTCAGCATCGCTTCCTGCAGGCGTTTCATTAAAGCACTAATAACACATTGGTAATTAGGTGACAAAGAGGCTTTTCTTATTGTACTGATCAGCTGCAGAGACACTGAGTCCACAGAGGCCCACACAGAAGGAGGCTGTCTGTGCATGGGCGTGTTATGTGTGTGAGGACGTGTTTGTGTGTTTCTGCGTATTTCTGCGTATTTTGACCATTGCCTTTTAAAATGTGATGATGAACCGCCGATGATCTGGCATAAAGGTCTCTGCCCTACACAGCATCTATACAAACTAATAAACTATATGAGAAGTCTTAGCTTTATATGATAAGCATCCAGTATCGTTGGCAACACATTTGCGCAGTGAAACCTGAGAATTCTTTCCACCTTTTCTTTTCCCTCTCCTCTCCTCTCCTCTCCTCTCCTCTCCTCTCCTCTCCTCCTTATTCTGTCTCAGATGGTTCTCGAGCCACCTGAGGCACTGAACAAATAACATAGTGCAAATGAAATTTCCTGTGAGGCTTATTGATGTCATTAAACACTCGCATACTGAGACCCGGGAATCATTTTAGTCTTCATCAGACCAGCTGACATTTTAGTGAATTAGCTGTTGGGAAGTTTGGCAGGGTGGGGGCAGTGGGGTGGGTGAGGTGGAGGTAGAGGTGGAGGTATATGGCTCCTCTAGCTTTTTCAGAGTCAAATGGCAGAATTGTCGATCTCATTGGCTCCGTCTGCTGGCCTTTCATTGGCTCTCATAAGGCTAATATGAGTCTGGTGCATAATGTTATTCCTACACGATGTTTTATAAGAAGCAAATTATGTTAGCATTGATTTTCTTGCCAACTTGAAAGAGCACGGCATTTTTCTGATTATCATTGCATACATCAATACATTACACATCATTTTACAAGTACTTTAAGTAGTTTAAGTTGCCTTTTTTGTATTATGTGTGAATCAGCGTGGATGATGTTTCAACTTGCAATTCCAATTACTCCTGCATTTATTCACTCATTTTCTTGACCTTCTTCATTCTTTTCAGGGTCTGTTATCAATTACGCGCGCACATTACCAACAATACTGCAATCAACTCTGTGGCGCGCACAAGTTGGAGTGTTGCCATTCATTGATAACCACTTTTAAACGTATATGATTTCTTTGAAAAAAAATGCTTCAGTAATTTCACACAGTCTTGGTAGATGTGTGGATGCTATAAATACCAACAAGTGTCACTTGCACATAACTATTAAGTACTGGAGAAAACATTTCCTCTCCACAGGAAATATATACCACATGATCAACAACCAAGGTATGGAGATAAATGGGGTTTTTTGCACAGTATATGCATACTTCATCACTTTTCCACACAGAAGTTTAAGTTGCAGAGCTCCGCCCCTGAGTGTACTGTATGAAATTGCATATTTACATAAGGAAAGTTACTGCAGTCACCAATATACCTGCTTTGCTTTGGGAAGAAACTATGTGGCCAGTTTGTGCAATAGTTTTGAAAGTAAAACATTCACCCATTGTCTGGTCATATGAACAATGTTCAGTCTAAAATGATTGATTATGATAATTTACTAAAAGTTATACGAGCTCAGCAGATCGTGGTCTGTTACGTGTTTACAGCAGAGATGTTCTGACCCTCACACTCTTTGTTTCACTCAACACTGAGCAGGTTTTGCTTTCATCTGACTTTTGTTTGGCTTCAATGGAGACAAAATGTCTATTGAAAGCAGCTGAAGGCAGACGGGTACACAGAGGTCGTCGTCTATAATCACTCCTGCATATTTCTAAAATATTCACTCGGATGTGTCTCGATAGTAAAAAATCATAATGGCCCGAAACATGAGAAAAAGTGACACTTGTGAATATCTGTCCTTGATGATTTTTCCAATTTGAAGGTTGAGGTTACAGCTTTTTACTGATCCACATGTGTATTAGATCTGAGCTCTGTGCTGCTCTCCACTCTGGGTTTTCCTGATTTAGTAAATCCAATGCTACAAATGTGAACCAAACGAAACCTTCCAGTAAGATCTAGTCAGTCGGTTTTAATGACATAAAAGTCTTTAAAAACACCTGTGATACACAAATGAGTTTGAGGGGACTGACTTACACTCAAAGACAAGCTACAGGATTGACTTAAATCTGAACTTTAACTGATATAAACGTTGGATTTGGATAAAATTGTGATTTCTTTTAAGATACACGACATGCTTCGCCACATAGCTCGCCCCCCCTGCCCCCCCCCTTCCGTCAACTGTCATCGCCCTCTGTCTCTGTCTTTGTCTCGCTCTCTCTGATCAAGAAACACAAAATCTCAAATCTCCTCCTCAGAACATTTTCTTCGCTCCCAGCTGAGCGGGAAGCAGGGAGAAAGGAAAGAAGAAGGAAGGGAAAAAATAAGGAAAATGGAAAAGAAAGTTGTTAATGTCACTGAAGCATGAAAGGGTTGGCCTGGGGTTGGAATGACTCGGTATACAAGGTTCTTTAGTGCCGTGGCTGCGGGGATAAACATAACTTACATCAGCCCCTCGCTTGTACAGGAGATTTCCTCTCCTGGCACTTACCACCTCAACACTCTCGCCCGCGCTGTGATTCACACACACACACACACACACACACACACACACACACACACACACACACACACACACACAAACACGGCGCACACGAAACCATCCAGAGCCTCATGTACATCCGCACGCACACAAAAACACACACACCAGAGGCCAACTTGAAGGATTTTGAATTGTTCTGTTCTCTATGCAAACGCGACAGCAGGTTGCCATTACTCGCACACACACACACTTGCTGTGTATGTTTTGTGTTAACAGCAATACAAAAGGGTTAAATGTGTTTAACTGCAACATCAGTGTCACCTCTCTCTCTCTCTCCCTGTGTGTGTGTGTGTGTGTGTGTGTGTTTCTTCCTTCCTACTTTCTCCCCTCCTCTAGATCATCACTCAGTATGTTTACGAGCTGCTGGAGAGAAAGTGCAACATGACTAAAGCCATCCTGCCGGTAAGTATCCTGAGTGAAAAGGAGTATTTACCTCTTTGATTTATGCCCTTGAAGATTAAAGGGAGTATTAAATATGAAATTGACGTAAATACTGCGGCTTCAGAGTGCGATTATGAGTGTCCTGTTCAAGAAAAGGAAAGCAAAGACAGAAAAGGGGATTGTGACGCCTCGGCTCCCTCCTCGTTTTTCCATCACTTGGTCGTCCTGTTTCCTCCCTTCCTTTCCTCTTTCCCTCTCTCTCTCTCTCTCTCTCTCTCTCTCTCTCTCTCTCTCTCTCTCTCTTCCCCCCCCCCCCTCTTCCCGCATCCTTTGTGCACAAGTGTCTCCTCAACAAATTAACCGTATTGTGACGCGTCATTTCAAAGACGCAGAGGCGCAGCACACTGACGCTTAATCTGTTTTGCATTCATTTTGCGCTGAAGGGGACTTTCTTACTCTCGCTATCGCCCTGAGTTATTCTTGCCCGAGCTCATCCGGGGCTCAGAGCGAACACTTGATCCCTTTTTATTTGTTGTTGGAAGCATGTTTGTTTCCGTCTTTTGCCACCCTACCCACTCCCTTCTCTATACACACACGCACGCACGCACGCACGCACGCACGCACGCACGCACGCACGCACGCACGCACGCACGCACGCACGCACGCACGCACGCACGCACGCACACACACACACACACACACACAGACTTGCTGTTTTTCCCTGTTTATAAAAGTTGTGATCATTTTTCAGGCCGTGTTTATGGGGATGTTAGACGGTGCCAGTGTTTAGGAGCCTAGCAGAGTTAGCCCCAGCGCTAACGGCGTCCATAAATCACCTAGCCGGGGACTCGGCGCCTTTCATTAGCCCCCGTACACTTTTACCGGTTTATCTGCTTGGCCTATTTATCTCATTATTCCTCTGGAAAATTGCTCTGTTCTGCTTTTTCTGCCTGCCCACCCGCCTGCGTGTATACAGCGCGCACGTGTGTGCGGTGTGTGTGTGTGTGTGTACTTGAGCGTTAGCGGTGGGTCCGTCCACCTGCATGGCATTGAACTTGTGACCGCAGATTTTAAGAAGATTAACGGCGGCCAAGTATAGGGAGAGGGAATGAGGGAGCAGCGGAGGATAAAGGGTGAGATTTTCTTCCCCACTCGGCTCTCTTTGTCTGCTTGGATTAAGTTCCTGCAGCTGCCACCCATGGCTTTTATGGACAGTGTGTGTGTCTCCCTCCAGATTCTTGCAGGCATACTTGGGAGGGACGCAAAACTGCATGGGATGTGAACACACACACACACTTACAGACTGAGGAAGAGTGTATTACTTTCCCTCTTAGTCCCAACCATAGTCTCCCATCAGTTATAGTCACAATTAATGATGATCGATGTGATGCTGCATGAAAATACCAACTTCATTTTATCAGTTTAAAATGGCCTCCTGTGAAAGTCCTGTGAAACCCCGTTCAAAACATGCTCCATCACTAATAATGAACATTTATTTCACAGAGATGAGAATTTGAGATAATATGTGTGTGTGTCTGTGTTCAGCTGGATGCTACGGAGGATGAGCCCACCAGTTTTGTCTACCTGAGTCCAGACGCTCTCACCAACCCGTCCAAGCTGCTGCTGCTGATCCAGGGCAACGGTGTGGTGCGGGCTGGCCAGTGGGCCCGCAGACTCATAATCAACCAGGACCTGGACTCGGGCACGCAAATGCCCTTCATCAGAAGAGCCATGGAGGTAAGAGACACTACAAAAGACAAAAGTGACGTAATGAGTTTTTCCCTGTTGCTTTTATTTTGGACGATTGTTTTAATGTTTGATTATTAGATATCCAGTTTTTCATGTTTGGCTGCAGGGGGACTGAAAGCTCTGGGGGTCACCACTTGTTTGGAAACTTTTGGGAGACTTTATAAAGTGTGTGTGTGTGTGTTTGGGGGTTGTTTGTTTCCTTATCTTGGATTTCCTGATTATGTGTGATTTGCGTTGCTATAAATGTAAGCAAGCACATTTACCTTCCAATCCCAACAAGTGCACAGTCGAGCAGAGAGGTAAAGAATCTTTGTCCTCTGAATGGTCGTAATCAAAACGAGCATTTTCTGCACCTCTCAACGTCAAATATTTACCACTGCATTTGTGTGTGTGAGCCGAGGAAGGTTAAGACAGGAAAAAGATGAGGTAACGTGTAATAAGGATCAGCCCTTTCTCTTTCTGCTTTGGTGATCACGTGCAAGTGTGTGCACCTGTGTTTAGGCGAGCGCGAGGCAGCTTTCTCCGTCTTATTATTTTCATCCCCATCTCTGCGCTCATTTGTCAACTGGGCCACGACGATCTGGGTAATTTCATTGGCCTGCTGTTAAAATTGACTTAGGGGGGAGATCCTGCCTGCGCTCTCTCTCCCTCTCTCTCTGTCTCTGTCTCTCTCTCTCTCACACTCTTCCCCCTCTGCACCACCAACTCTCCCTCGTTTCGTCCATCCGAAAGCCCTCTTTTCTCAGAACGGGAGAAGTTTGGGTTTGTATTCCTGTGTGTGTGTGTGTGTGTGTGTGTGTGTGTGTGTGTTACCCTGAGAGTGTCTTTGAATTACAGTTACCCCGGCTGTTATTATTACAGCTGAGGGAAGGCAGGGCCGTGCTGCAGAGAGCCAAAGTGACAGCTCAGATATAGAGAACACGGTGAGTGTAGTGCGAGTGTTGCTCATTCATCATAGTAAACAAGAAATCGTGTACTTACACCCTGACACATCATCATCCTGGCATTTACTGCACACGGGGCCGCATGCTCTCTCTGTGTGTGTGTGTGTGTGTGTGTGTGTGTGTGTGTGTGTGTGTGTGTGTGTGTGTGTGTGTGTGTGTGTGTGTGTGTGTGTGTGTGTGTGCGGGCGCCATGGAAAGACGCCGTTACGGGTAGATTTGTAATGTCTGTAACTATTTAGAGGTGCGTTTGTGTTTTACAGCGTCGTACCATAAAAGTTGTGTGGATGTTTTTGGAAAAATACATATTTATCGCAACCACAGCTACACAAATTAAAGAATAGAAGAAGAGCTGGTGTTACTAATTCAAGATTGGCAGCTTGTTATTGTAACAAAACAGACACTGCCATGTAACGTAACATGAAATTAAGCTTTCCTCCATGATTTTTGGAGAAGTAATTTGATAATAAGAAATATCAGCTTTACTCAGCGTCTCTCTCACACACACACACACACACACACACACACACACACACACACACGCACGCATGCACACGTACACACTCAATAAGCATACGTGCATTCACAGCTCCAAACTCGCTGTGTGTTATCGTCCTCTTGAATGATACTGTTACTGTACGCTCCTCGTCCCAGAACTGAGAGTATTTCCTTGGAATAATTGGCAGCGACAGGGAAGCTCCGAAGCAGACTCTCGCAAATCAGGCGATAGAGGAGGGAGAGAGAGAGAGAAGAGAGAGAGAGAGAGAGAGAGAGAGAGAGAGAGAGAGAGAGAGACTCTGCCTCAAGGACAGCCAAGTACCCGTCGTCGTGCCAACACAAAAAGCCCTGGCCCGTGCAGCGTGCCCATGGAGGGGCCAAGAGTCTGCAGGTTTCTCTTCCAAACACGCCATCAGCTGATTTTGGTGATTAGCTCGCTTTCAGGCATGGAGGGGAGGAACTAATCAGTGAAGCTGTATTTGTACCCAGCAACACACTACAGTGGTTTCTCAGTCTGCATGTCAGAGTGGAATGTTCCTTTATCTACACTTATCCACACAAGTATGGAACTCACTAATAAGTTGTGAATCGCTCATCAGAGCGTTCTAAAGCAAGAATAAAACATTTTTGATAGACAAACTGTGTTGAAATTAAATGTTCTTATAGGTCAAATGGTGACATATTCGAGTTGACTTTATGTTCACTTCATGTTTACATTGTAAAGGTGTTTTGTCTCTTGCCTGGAGCATAGCTTATCTGAATTTATTCATGTGAACTTGATTGGAAATTCAAAGTCTGCAGCCTGAGTGTGTTTGGGGAGTAATCGAGGGAGCTTGCGACTTAACCAAACGCACACATACACAAACCCGTACACCTGCACACACATGTAGGCCCAAACACAGAAAAACACTCTTGATTTGATGTCTGGTGTGTGTGTGTGTGTGTTTGTTCCTGCATTTAAGCTCCCCCGTGTTTCTTGGAAGCTGCAGTGTTGTAAGAAGAAAAAAATGCTGATAGTGCTATTTAATTAGACTCAACACACCAGGCACAGAAACTCACACACACACACACAGGTGAATCTTAGAGCAACCAGTGTCACGCACTCCATACTCAACATTGTTGCACGCTGCTGTACGACGTCGCCGTTCAAACAAAATATATACAAACCTACACTCACAGCTATAATGCACATGCGTATACACAAACGCAAGTCACAGCGATGCGTTACACACCGGGTTAAGGGGAATCTTTGTGTTGTGTGCGCAGGGATGAGCATGCACGTGTGTGGTGGAAGTGGTGCTATTCCCATAGCCTGGCGGTAAAATGACAGGTGAGAGGAGGTTGCTCCAGCAACAACCAGAGAGTGGGGAAGAGGGGTGGAAAAAGAGGAATCTGAGTCGGGGGGCTGATGGGTGTGTGTGCAGTGTAGGTAGTGGTGTTATGATTGGTTGGAAGGGGGACAAGAAGCGGGAGAGAAGGGGGTACAGAGAGGATTGAAGCAGGAAGAGAGAAATGAGCGCGGGGCGAGGGAGTGACTGCAAATGGGGTGGGACTGGCAGAGGAGAGATGGGAGTATAGAGGGAGAGAGTAGGCAGAAGGCAGGCGTCTGACAGCTCCACTACTGGGAGAGGGCCTCTTAATGACAGCTTATTCCTTCATGATTTCAATTCCTGACAGTCGACAGGTCTGCTTGTTGCATCATGGCAGCTGTATCATGTATCATTACCTTCTGGCCCTGTCACTGCTCTGCATCCCGAGACTCGAGATTGCGGAGGGTGGGCGCCGCCGTGCGGGGTTTGTACAGGGAGGGGAGAGGGAGAGAGGGAGATTCTGAGGTTGGGGCGTCAGAATAATTGAGGTAGGAGGTGAGTATTGAAAGGTGGAATCATTTGTAATCTGTGTTTGGGCTGGGAGTTGGGAGTTGGGAGTTGTGCTTTTGTGCAAGTTTCAGTCCAGAAAAAGTAAATAAATGAGGAGTGTAGTCTGGGGGCTGCGGCTCTCCTGTGTGACTGAGGGGCCCGACGTCATCACACAACACACAACACACAACACACAGCACAGAGCAGCTTTAGAGAATTTGCTGTACCTTTCCACTCCTTCCCTTTTTCTCCAGTCAACCTCTTTTATTCGTTCACTGAACGTTGGTTATCAGCTACCAATATATAGGTGTTGGATTGAAAAGTGCTCTGTAGTCATTTGGCTCAAATCAGCTGAGATTTCACCAGAAATGTTCTCCCTAAGTTACTGTCTTCCATATCTTTCTTTAAACAGTTTTATTTCTTTAAGGTATGATATATTCCTTAAGTAATCACCTCAATTAACGTGTGTTAATTCAACCTGTTCCTCTGTTTTAACAATGGCCGTGCCAAAGCTGTATGACGCTGTACATTTATGGATCTTTCTCACAACTTTGCCACTTGTGAGCAGGTCATTGGTCATGGCACACCTGCTTCAACGTGAGCACATAGCTGTCGAGAACAACTTCATTTAATTGGGGAGCTGCTAATTCACAAACAGATCTATACCCCCTGTCATGCCCCCCCTCCCCCCTCTGGGTAGTCAGTCAGGCTTGACACTGGAGACCCACAGGAGAGAAAGAGGGGGTGTGGTGTTTTCAAATAGTGTGTCAAAAGCCTTTGGCTTTGTATCTGCCTAGCATTTCAATAGGAGGCTGAAAGGGGGCAGCGAGGCGGGCGAACTCAAACACAGAAATCCTCTTTTAATTTCTGTCATGTTGCCCCCCCCACGCCCTTCTTCTTCGCTGGATGATGTCTTTTTCAATATCAGCTTCACACTCTGTCTGTATGATGTAATGATATTTCTCTCTCTATCTCTCTGTTTGCTATTACCATTCTTCCTCCTCCTCCTCCTCCTCCTCTCTTCTCATTAGGTCCTTCAAATTCAAATTCTCTCTGAGCTCAGGGTTAACCTGTTTTCACGTGTAGCTAAATGACAGTGTTGTGTGTGTGAGTGTGGAGTTTATGTTGCGGTGGAGTGGATCTCGGGGCATCAGGTGGCTCCAGAGGCCCGGCCAGGTATCATTCCATTTAGCCAGAGGACTTTTTGTGTTTGTGTGTGTGTGTCGAGTGTGTGCGCAAAGGGGTCAAAAGATGCTCAGACTCGCTGTGACCTTGTAATAGTAACCCCTGCAACCAACACAACAGCGTACACACACAGACACACACGCCTCCAGGTGGGAAGGCCCCAGCACATCCCGCAGCTCAGATCAATGCACTTGACACCTTCAAAGGCGGGTGTGGGGCCTGGACTTGCTCTGGGGTTAAACCTCTTTTAAATAGCCTCCCGCGGGAAGGCAGCTGTCAATAACCCACCATAATTACCGGGGCCTGGCCCGCCAAGGGCTCCACTGCATGGGCCAAATTAAAAATTGATCAGAGAGAGAGAGAAAACATTATTTGTGGTGGTATTCCCTGTCCTAACAGCGCGGCCGTGGCAGTCTGTGAAATCTCATCAACCGGGGGTCCAAGCCGCAGATCTGGAGACCTGTTTATCCATCTATCTGCTCCCCTCCGTCCAGATGAACAATGGCACGCTGTCAGTGTTTGTAAAAAGACATTATTTGCATATTAAGTGTCTTTCTGTGGCTGTGTGTGTGTGTGTGTGTGTGTTTGTGAATATACATGCAGCAAGGGTGTGTGCATACTGTATGAGCGTGGAGCTGATTGGTATGTGCTCCAGGTAATCGTACATCATTCCCTATCTGTGAAGTCTATAGATATATGTGTGTGTGTGTGTGTGTGTGTGTGCGTGTGCGTGTGCATACCTTGTAGCATTGTATTGATTGTGGTCTCATTGAGTTTCTCTTGGCGGGGAGCCTTTATTTGTCAGTCAGAGAGCGATATGAAGAAGATATGTTCCTCCCCGGGCTTCCAGCAGGAAAACACACGAGCCATTGTTTCACAAGACTCTGATGAATGAAAACGTCACTTTCCAATAGATCTGAAGTGTTCTCCAAACGCCAAATGTTACACGTGAAAAAACAGGTTGCGTCCCACCATCCAGAGCGTCTAGGACACACACTTGCTGTTTGTTTGTCATTGTCTTTTTGTGTTACAGGTGTGCAACGTGTTGTTAAAATGATGTTTTCAGGATTGATTTCAACCTGTACCATCTATAATCTGCAACTTTGTGACTCTAAATATAGAACATGTTGATTTTTAAATGCTTTCAGAGATGCAGTAAATCAAATAAGGCGATTCTACCTTGCAGACGTTGTATATTTAGTACAATTCTCTTTTCGCACAACAAATAAAAAAGGCATTAAAGTCCAACTAGAAATATTCAAGTTCACTTAGTGTAACCTGGACCTGACAGGTGGCGGTGTAACTGTGTGTACAGTGTGTGTGTGTGTGTGTGTGTGTGTGTGTGTGTGTGTGTGTGCCGGTGTGTGTATGTACACGTCGTTTGAAAAACATATTGATTTGGTGTGTCAGTTTCTATGCTGTTCATGGCAACGGGCCCCCGTTTGGCTGAAGGAGGGAGGATGGAGAGAATGGGAAGAACAAAAGAGGGAGAGAAGACAAGAAAACTTTCGAAAATGTTCTTAGCCCACGTGATGATTGTTTTGTCCTGAAATTAACAGATTATGAAATTGAAAAGGCTTTGTCTCTCTCTCTCTCTCTCTCTCTCTCTCTCTCTCTCTCTCTCTCTCTCTCTCTCTCTCTCTCTCTCTCTCTCTCTCTCTCTCTCTCTCTCTCTCTCTCTCTCTCTCTCTCTCTCTCTCAGTGTGTGTGTGTGTGTGTGTGAGGTGTGTAGTGGGTCATTTGTAGCTGCAGGCATTGTGTGCGCATCCCAATGGGATGGTCTTGTTTAGTCTCTGTTCCAGAGGGCCCCAGGCAGAGTGTGGTGGATACCTCTTCACTCTCTCCCTGGGAACACTCCTCTGTGGTTAGCACACACACACACACACACACACACAAACACACACACACACTACACAGAGAGAGAGAAATCATTCACAATCTTTGGCACAATTCGTCAAACTGTGCAGAAGCATGTTCATTATCTGACAGCTGTATTGTGGCAGCTTTTACTTTTGTGGATGCAGGTGCACGTGTGTGTGTGTGTGTGTGTGTGTGTGTGTGTGTGTGTGTGTGTGTGTGTGTGTGTGTTGTGTGTGTGTGTGGTGTGTGTGTGTATGAGTGTCTATGTATGCATTCGAATCAATCAATATTACACACCGACCCACAACACATCACACACATGCTAAGGCCTTTTCCCATCCTCTTTAACATGTATCCTACATCTCAGCAGGTTTTCACAGAGGTTAAAAGTGTTCCACCATGAACGTTCGAGGAGGAAATTGAGTTTTGCAAGGAACACACAGGCAGACATACACACGCTTACACACACACACACACACACATCAGCCAGTGAGCATCTCTTAGGGTCAAAGTGGAAACCTGCTGTAAGCTCTGGAGTGCCAGTGTCATGCTCCTGGGCGGTGTGCAGCACAGTGTGATCGATGAAAGGAAACTGTGAGCCTAAATGGAGGTGAGCAGGGTTTGCAGGGGAACAACAAAGGTTAGAGGCAAACAACAACAACAACTATTTCTGTTAATGGTTTTAGTCCCACGTTTGTGTTTTTAGAAATGAAAGTAGGTGCTGGGAAGGAGCTGTGGAGCTTTGAGAGGAGAACAGGAATAGCTTTCTGTCATTAGGCCCCTCTGCTTATTTGTTATTGATAGAAGATTGGTAATATCGTTGTTCTGCGTTTATGTGTTTCCGTCCCCGTGTGTGTTCAAAAATGCACGTTTCAATCCTTGAGTAACGATTGTGTCTTTTGGTAATGAAGGTGACGTTTAAATGTGTCAAGGCCACACACACTTTTGTCTGTGAGTGTGTTAAGGAGAGAGAATCAAGGGACTTTTTAGATATTGCATATACGTCATAATCTGATTGACATTGCCGCAAATTAAAGTATTCATACTTAGTGCCCAGATTATGCAATGGTAAACAAATTTACTCGGGCGTGTTGTAAAACTGATTACGCAACATGTCCTGTATAAACTGTATGAGGACGGCAGAATCCTATTAATAATTTGGCTTTATCACGTCCTTAGTAATCATATACATTGAGTGCAAACATATGTAAACATACGAATGTGGGGTTCTTTGTGGTCTTCTGTCACACTTAACTTATGCTTTACAGTGAGTGAGTGAGTGAGTGAGTAACTAACAAGTCTGAATTGTGCCTTTCTGTTTACTGACACACACACATGCACATGCACACACACACACACACACACACACATTGAGCTACGTTACATTTTACCCGTTACATGTTTGTGTGGTTGTCATATTGTATCAGTAAGAGCAAACACCAGCCTGTGTGTGTGTGTGTGTGTGTGTGTGTGTGTGTGTGTGTGTGTGTGTGTGTGTGTGTGTGTGTGTGTGTGTGTGTGTGTGTGTGTGTGTGTTGGTCTGGCACCCATTCCTTTTTCTCTGGTATTACGGCGCTGGTGATAGGTGTTATTACCCCGCCGTATGCTGACAGCCTATCCCTTAACCCTCTTAGGAGCACACTATGCCACGCTTGGCTGACTTGTTTGCGCTGATGTCAAGTTTTAGCGGTTAGCAGGCGGTTACCATATGCCACTGTGCTGCTGTCGCCCCCGATGTCAGTCAAACGAATGTCAAACCTGAGCTCAGAACACAGTGTGCCGTGCCGTGCCGTGCCGTGCCGCGCCGCGCACCCCCCTCCCGCCCCAAAAAGAAACACACACAACGATGGCGACAAAGCACGAACTCGCATGACACGACAGGAAGCGTTGCTGGTGAGGGTGATGCTCCTCTTCATCAGCTGACTGAGAGAGAAAGACTGACGCTTGTTTTCAGGGTCGCAGTCTAATCGGTGATCGATCGTCACCTTTGCCTGCCTGGCGTTCCCAATGTGTGTACTTTGATGAATGCAAATAAGTGGCAGAATTCATATGTTTCCACGTATCCCTGAATTCATAGAGCCCGCCATTTCTGATTAAATCTGTTTACAATCATCTAGGTGTGTTAATAAGCATACACTGATTTATGCCAATTGCAGTCTAATTGTGGCGCTCACATGAAAATACATTGAAGAAAATCCATTTATTGCCTTAATCAGAGTAGTGTTTAATTTAAGTTTCAAGGCGGAAGTAAACATGCTGAACATTATGGCTCATAGGTCAGCATGATAAATACCGTAATCACATTTGCACATGTAGCCTACTTAATGACTGAGTTGTTTACTGAGCGGCCTTCTGTTCCATATATTATATTGGCTCGAGTCCACAATTCAGCTCAGAACTGTCGCCGCCGCCGGATTCATAAAGCCGACGGGTGATTGACACATTTTACTGTACAGGAATTTTACAGGTTTTCCATTTCTGCCTTTTTTCTGTGTCTTTTCTCTTGGTTATCATAACACTTTGCTTAATTGCGCTGATGGCTCCGCAGACTCGATGACGTCTCCAGCCAGCTGGGGTTACAAACTGTGGCAGATTTTTGCTCTCAGTAGCGTGAATTGAGGTGAAAATTAGTCAAGATGAAAACGTTTCGGTTTTCGAGTGAGAAATTTCATGCCGATTGTGTTAATTCACTTCCTTAATGTACAGAGACGGGAGTGAAAAACGGCTGGGAGGTACAGTAGATTAGGAAAAAAGGTTTTAACAGCTGTCTGTATGAGCTGTCACACACTGTCACACACACACACACACACACACACAAAGACTCGACCGCAACTGGCTCACCCACGATGATGCCAATCACGCTCTCTTCCACCCTCTTGCCATTTCAGTGCATAAAAAAAAATTAAACATTCATAATCCAAAATGCATACAGGCCATGCGGGTGTGTAAGGTGACATTTGCAGACACACACATGCACTTTAGTGACACAAGCTGACATTCACCAACTAACTTCTTTCCATATAAACTTGTTTTTAATATACAGTATATACGTATATATATATATGTCAGTTTGTGTGTTTGTGTGTGTGTGTGTAGCTGATGAAAGTATCTCTTCCCCTATTTTGGCCTGTTTTCCATCCCTCGCTCTGTATCCCTCATAAGATGTCGCTGGTTGTTTTCTGGTGTTAACAGACTTGTAGTGTTTTCTGTGGTGTTGGTTGGGCCCAACGTTGCCCTGCAGCTCTCACTGACCTTGTTCATACCCGCCCTTTCCTTCCTCCCCCCCGACACTTAAGTTTCTCCTCCTCTCTTTCTCTCCTCTCCTGTGTTTCTGAGATTCCCGTCTGCTGTTCATCTCTTTCAGTGGCAGCAGACCGCCTTTATGTAAAAGTGCAGCGCGGCAGCCTTCGGAGTCACCGTCTCTTTGGCCTTTGACAGATCAGAATGGCAGCGTGCGACCGTGGAGGATTGCGTCTGATTCTACATTCTGTCTCTTTTTTTGCATTTCCTCTTTGTGTTTCTCTTGTTTCTCTCAGAGTTTCTCCGTAAATTAAACATTTGTTAAACTGCTGAGCGCTCGCTTTTCGATAAGCAACGATAAGACGCAACAGTAACGTGACACGGTGCCGAGAGACCCCGAGGGAGCGACTGGAGAGGAAGGCGCCGTAATCCATTTTAATTTCCCTGATACCATTGAGAGAGAGTGAGAGAGAGAGAGAGAGAGAGAAGTGAGATGTCTCAGACCAGAGGCTGTGCTCTGGCTGACTGCAGTGTCTTGTGGTGACCTAGTTGCAACCTCTTTGAAGTCCACGGGCTGATCTCTCTCTCCATGGGCTGCAGAGAAGATCTGCTGCATACAGCTTTATTAAGACTGAGGGAGAGAGGGAGCGAAGGAGAGAAAGAAAGAGGGGGGAAGGGGGAGAGATTGTTGAGGTCGTGTGCCTGCCCTAAACCTCCCTATCCACTGTGAAATCCACTGTGTTACCACTTGCAGTACCTGTGTGTGTCAGTTCTTTCTATGCTGCAAATGTGTGTATGATTGCCTTTTTTTTAACATCTGTTTTTGTATGCGAGTGTGTGCTCATGCCAGGTGCGTGTGTCTGTGCGTGTGTGTGTTTGTTTTCTGTTTGTATATAGCAGGTATTCCTTTTGGAGCGTGTAGCTGTAATGTCAGGCCAAACTCAGCTTTTATCCTTTCGCTCACCACCATTAGGAGACAGTGGCGCATTGTCAGGAGAGCTGACCTAGAATAGTCCAATCACTCCACATCCAGCCCCCTGTCTGCCCTCTCCAGTGATAGCCACGCTGCCAATGCCGCAGTCTATACACTGTGTGTGTGTGTATGTGTGTGTGTGACCTAGTTCAGTCGCTGGTGTCGCCAACCTTGCCCCTGGTGTGAGCTCGCACAAAACCCTGAGACGTGTGTGTTCGCAGCAGTCGCATTTCACGTCTTCGAGATATCCGATTAATTGTCTGAGCAGTGATCCGGTTGTCCAACGCTTTCAGTGGGAGCAGCCTCGCAGCCCGATTTCACCGACAATTCGGCATAAAGTCTCTCTCTCATGTACGACGTGTTCTCGGGAATTTTTACAATTGTCCAGCTTTGCGTATGGAGGATTGTGGAGCTGTTTGAAACTTTTATGAGTTTAACACAACGTACAAATAACTAAACTCACATCGTTTCTTCTCGTTTTTTTAACAAATTTGAGGATTTCCAGGTTTCTCTTTTTGGAGACATTTGCCATTTTACTTATGAGGCAGTAGACTAAACTTCTATCTTCATGCAGAGTAGCTCTCAGAGGCTTTTCCATTTATTGTGTTCTGTGGATTCTTCTATGTATCTGACTGGTAAATGAATGTCAAATATCTCCAAAACGCCCCCTCTTACACAAAAGAGTACACACTTTGTGTTGTGGCATGTGGAGCTCATGAATACGTGTCCTCGCAACAAAAAGGTTGCAACATGGCCGCTCGGTGAACTCTCAACACTCCCTCCTTCACTGCATCTTCCCACCTGCTGCCCATTGAGCTCCTGTGTGTGTGTGTGTGTGTGCAGACGTCACTCTGCTGGGGGCATGCTTAACCTTTTCCCTGCTGCACAACACACAAGGAGACGCCGAACGCACACACGGACACACTTTTCTTCAAGTTGGGCTTCAATTAAAAATCCACTCCACTTTTTTTTCTTCTTTTCTTTCATGCTCTTCCTTTGCCTTCTTTTTGAAGTTGGCCCGGGGCCTTAGTGGAGCCTCATCAACCCTTTTGCCTTGGCTAGATTGCATACAGGTACCCTCTGTGGCTATTTCAAATGACTTAATTAGCTTCTGAGTGCAGCAGGATGGTAGTGGCCCTCCCTGTCTCTGTCTCCATCTCTCTCTCTCTCTCTCTCTCTCTCTCTCTCTCTCACTCTCTCTCTCGCTTTCTCTCTCACTCTCGCTGTCTTCAGAGAGAGAGAGAGAGAGAAAATGATTGAGCCCATGTGACACATTTAGTCCCTTGCCGTGTGGTTTCACTTTCTAGGTCATGCTCTGGCTGTGAAGCTGACTGCCTATTACCTTGTGGAATAAGACGACACACACTGGCGCGCGCACGTAGACAAGATGGTACACTCGCGGAGGCAGTCACACACACACACACACACACACACACACACACACACACACACTTGACACGTTCTATGTTTAATATGATTGTCACTCTGCAATCTCTTTGCTTTAGGCTACATCCACCCACCATCATTTGTAATTGATCTAGTTTCCATTGATGCAATATTTATTAAATCCATAACCAAACGCTTTGTGTACCAGACAAGTGAAAATTTGTTTTGGTATTTGCTTGTATATCTTGCCGCATATTGTTTGGAGGTCACAATTCAAACTGTTGGTGTCCCCAGGCATGAATACTCACATACGCTGATGATCAAGGTGTGTACTGTTGCGGCATCTGTGTTTTTATCAGTGACAACAGCGTCGAGGGCATGCCCCGCTCATGTACTAGCTTCCATGTTTGTTGCCATATCCATCTCAGCCTCACGCAACACATGCACTGCACACACACACACCTTTCTCTGCTTCTCAGCTCCAAAAACATGGGGCAAGGGAAAACCCAAAACATGTCAGATGTTGCCGTTTTTGTTGTCGGTGGCCCGAAAGCAGATGTTGTGTCAGAGCAGCGCGTTCAAGTGGTAACAGTGAAAAGTGTCACTTTCACAGCCACAAAAGGTGAAAGAAGTTACACTGACGACATTTGAGCCTCTTCTAAAACATCAGAACGTTGTCATCTGTCAAGGTCTTGAAAAGTCAGGTTGGAGAAAGTTTTTGCTCCATAAAGCTTTATTGTAATGTAAGTGCCTGACGGATAGATATGACCAGAAGGATGTGATCAGAGATGGTCATCAATGACTAAATGAGTTCTCTCATCCTTCGGGGTGTGAGGCAGATCTCAGGGGGTTTCTGGAGAGCAACGTGCCTGTTAACTTGCTGGCTCTGTGGTCCAGCTCAAGCTCGCCGGCTAGCTTCAGGCCTGCGTTAAAAAGCTGGGCCTGCTAAATTAGGTTTGGCTGTGTGCAGAGCCTGTGGCACAGCACACACACACACACACACACACACACACACACACACACACACACACACACATTCACCCGCTTGAAGTCAGGCATTCATCCATACTTGCACGAACACACTCTCTCTCTCTCTCTCAGTCACTCTCCCATTACCCCATCTTAATTGGTTACTTTTCCCCTTCCCCTCTCTCTCTCTCATTCTGTCTCTCTCTCTCTCGCTCTCTCTCTTGGACAAACCTACGGGCCTGTCGGTACGTTGGCACACAGCAGCAGAGTATGGGCTTGCGAAGGAGGTCTGGGGGCAAGGAAGAAATTGGAGAGGATGGGAAGTGTGGAGAGAGAGAGAGCGACTCTACAGATGGATGCTGGGATGAGATTTAAACACCATCAGGAGATGAGAGTGGGTGAATTGGAAATTAATAGCCACTTACGCTTTAACCCACCTGTGCAATCACGTTTTTTTTCTCCACAATAAATATCCCGGGCTGTTACTGTATGCCGAGCAGCACACATTGAAGCGGGGTTGTTAAAGCATCAGTCAGAAAGTAGAACCTGTGACGCCTTTCTCTTCCTCCACTCGCTGAGGAGTTGTCATGTGCTGTCAGATAGCTTGTTCCTCCGTGTGCCTGTCACTGCTCTGGATAGGAACTCTAGGTCCCAGCATCCTGCCAATTGGTGAACTGTGTGTGTGATTGTGTGTGCGCGTGTATATTTATGTATGTGCGCATGTTGCCCTCGGAGCACTTTGTTGATTCTGCTTTGCGGTGTCACTGACACATTGAGCAGGTTTGGTGGGAGTCCCCTGTTTTCCCTCGTGCTGTGTTTACTCCATCTGTTTACTCCTCCTAAAAACACTCTCAAATCTATTACCCTTCTCTCTCTCTCCCCCTCTCTCTCCCTCTCTCTCTCTCCTTCTTTCTTTATCTCTGTGTTTTCCCTCAATATCTGTCTCTCTTATTTACTCCTGACTTCTCCTGACTTGTCGTTTCGAATCAGTCGCTGTGTGGTAGTGGGCTGGTGTGCCTGTCGACAGCCAGCGCTCGTCTCTCACTCAGTGGGAGGGCGGGATTGAGTTTCTCTCTCAGCCAGCCATCTTTTGCTTGTAGAGCCAGCACACACTCCTCCCCTTCCCTTCCACTAATCAATGGACGAGTGGATTGACAGAGCGGTGTAAAAATTGTGTTGTGCGTCACACTCGTAGATGGCAATCATCAGCCTGCTTGATTTTGATTGAACATGTGTATTTTAGGATGTAAGGCTTCTCACGCCCGTGAGAGTTCTGTTCTGTTCTGTGAATTCGGAGTAAAGAACAAGAGGACAAGGCAGGATTCCTTTTATTTGAGCTGGACTGGAGCCTGGGACCACCGGTGTCAGTTAAACCAGCGTGTTGGAGTTCTTCTCGTAGACCGTGACCACGAAAGCGGTCACTTTGTGGGCTTGGATTCAGAACAAATAGCCAGGGTGTATTAATGTGGCCACGTGATGACAGAACATGTTAATGTGAACGGCCTTATTTTGAGGATATCTACTTTCTGAAGGTTAACTATGAAATAACACCCCGGAAAAATACATTTAAATCACATTGACGCTGATTACCTTGAGTCGTGAAATAATAATAGATTTTAGGTTTTCATTAAGCGGTGTGCTCGTTATGCAGCGTGTGCTTCTCTTTCATGATGCCAGTCCTGGGTCTGTGTATGAGACCAATTGATAGTTTACATACCCAATGCCAAGGGCAGCACCAAGGGCTCATGAATGAGAGATGAAAAGGAGTACAAGTGGAGCAACGGAGGGAGAGAGAGCGAGAGAGGGAGAGAGATCTCTTTTCTCTCCTCCCTGTGACCAGCTAATTAGCCCTCCACATTACTCAGCCTCAGCAGCAGGGACAAGGTTCAATAGTTCACCTGTGCACCGCTGAGTTACAATGATGGTAAACCTGGATTACTAGCTCTACCCACCTACCCGACCTCGGTATTACACGTGCCCGTCTTGTCCTGCAACCTTGAAACCAAATCAGTCCGGACGTGCTTGGCCAGGTTGGTGTAACAAACATGAAAGCCGCTCTCTGTCCACTTCAGAGAATAGACAAACTCTGCCATTTGTATATGCCAAGGGGAAGAGAAGAAGGAAAGTGTGCGCGTCCTGGTACGTTTAGAAGAACGGACGCTTCCGGAATAAAAGACAACTGCGAGATTTGCTAATCCAATCAGATTTACAACAACTGTCATTTTAAACCTCGTGTTATAAAAGCCTCGTCCTAGATGTGTCAGCTACGCCTCGCCGTGATTAAAGGCCAGCGACGGTATGGACCGTCACTCAGTTGTCGTCGTGACAACTTAAAGCAGCGGCTCCCATTTTTGATATTTGTTTGAAGAGCACAATCAGCCGCTGATTGAGATTTGTTATCCGCCACGTGTTCACACACAAAATGAGTTACGTTGTTTCACTGACGACAGTTGTACGTTTCTGTGCGTGTAATTGAACTTATTCTTTCTTTGCACATTGAGCTTCCCATTTATTAAGCACACCTATACTATATAATGCAATACAAATCAATTCTACCCTGGCCAAGATTATAATGTGCATGTATTACAATAGTACAATACACCCCTCAAGCCCATCTTTTAGCCTTAATTACCATGTATAGAGGTGGGTATTATGGCAGTATGGCAGTTTTATACACCACACACACACACACTAGCACACACACACACAATCACACACTCATAAATACACCTTTTCATTCTTATGTCTTCATTTCGGTCCCAGACGGTGCACAGTATATTCTGATATCTATAGTAAGTGTGTGTGTGTGTGTGTGTGTGTGTGTGTGTGTGTGTGAGAGAGAGAGAGAGAGAAAGAGAGAGAGAGAGAGAGAGAGAGGCAGATAAAAACACAGATGCCTTTAATGGATTAGAATGGTTATAGAATAGAGGCCGCTGTATTAAAATTCTGCTCGCTTTTCTTCCCTGTGTCCCATTGTGCTTTACTCATCAGATAAAAAAGATTCATCAATTATTCCTCTGATAATAAAGGTAAAGGCCTCAATCAGTGCTGCATTGACATGTGGAGCACAAAGCCCCCCAAAAAATACATTGAAAAACTTCAATGAAAGAGATTTTTCTTTCATTTCATTTGGGATTTTTCTATCAGATTTTTTTATGGATGAGAAAATTATTATTACGTGTGTGTGTGTGTGTGTGTGTGTGTGTGTGTGTGTGTGTGTGTGTGTGTGTGTGTCTGTCTGTATTCTGTCTTACTTCTCACTGTGCCTGCTTGATATTTCCGCAAGCATCTCTCCCATGCCCAGCGCTCGCTCGCCTGCCCGCCCGCCGCTCGCTCTCTTCCCCCGTTTGTTGGCAGTTGCAGAGTGTAGCCTGTGAGTAGACTCGGTAGGGTCGAATTGGGCTAATGAAGTTGTCAGAGGCGTGTAGCGTGGAGGCTGATGGGAGGGCCTGCCGGGCAGCCAATAGAGAGGCCGCGTCTGTGATCAGCCGAGCATGATGGGAGACCACCCTGCGCAGCGAGTGCCGAGGCCCGGCACAGCCCCCCAGATCAAAGAGCTGCCCCTCTAATACACCAGCAATTAGTGAAAGATGCTGCAGCTTCACGTGCACACACACGCGCGCGCACACACATATGGACTACGCATCATGACAACACCTGGATGCATAAACACAAACACAAACGAGACATTCAGCTCTGGACTGATGCACAGATACTTTTGCGTAGCTGTCTGTGGGCAGTGGAGGCGTCGCAAGGAGGAAAGTACATTTAAAATTCAAAAAAGGACATCGTTTTTGTGCATTTTAACTCTTTAACTCTCTGCCCTCTCAATCAATACTTTAGTTTTCCTCCCCCAGGTCTCAAGATGCTTTTGTCCCCTCTTCATCTCTATCTTCATCTCTCTCTCTCTCTCTCTCTCTCTCTCTCTCTCTCTCTCTCGCTCTCTCTCTCTCTCTCTCTCTCTCTCTCTCTCTCTCTCTATCCCTCTCTCTCTCTCTATCCCTCTCTTGTTGCCCCGCGTTAGTTAAGATATCTCATCATTAACCACCTCTCTCCCGTTAGCCTCCAGTGTTAGCCGGCTGTGTGTTTGCTCGCCCCCACTGCCTCTCGCGCTCTTTCCTCTCTTTCCCCTCCTCTGCTCTCTGCTCTGCTCTCTGCTCTGCCCAGGGTTCTTGTTTGAAATTCAAGAGTGGTGCAGTGAGACTGCAATAACCTACATACAGATTCTCTCATTCTCTCTCTCTCTCTCTCTCTCTCTCTCTCTCTCTCTCTCCCTCTCTCTCATGTATTCCCCCCCCCCCCCCCCCCCCCCCACACACCCCTCCCTTTCCTTCCTAACCACCAGTATCCCTCACCGTTTCCACGCTCCAGTGTATTTTTGAAAATAATATTATTAAAGGTGTAATGTATGTACATTTAAGAGCCCTAATGAATATCGCCATGTTTTTTTGTGCTTAATACAAACATCTCTGTCAGTCTGGCAGAACAATGTTCTCCTACACTACAGGAAGACCCAAGGGGGGGTTCTTGATGTCAAATCGTTCTTCTTTTGCCATTAGTTAATTTAAAATGCTGATGCGTCCTACCTCCACCTTGCCTTGTTCTTCATTCTTCACCATCCTGCTGCGTGTCCCTGTAGCTTTTTGTGTAGCCCGCGCACGTGTGTGTGTGTGTTTGTGTGTGTATACATGTGCAAGCTTGAGGCGCAACTCCACCATGCCCCGCTGACTTCTGGGTGAACTCCTCTCCTGCAGATTAAAATAAAGACAAGGAGAGGAGGATGCCAGATGAGAAGAACAAAGTCTTTTGTTTGTGTGTGTGTGTGTGTGTGTGTGTGTGTGTGTGTGTGTGTGTGTGTGTGTGTGTGTGTGTGTATTTGTGCACATTTGTGCACATTTGTGCACATTTGTGTATGTGTGTGTACAGTAGGTTTGTCTGCGCTTTTGTTTGTTGTACCAGCACGTTGTCTGCTCGCTCCGTGCATACGTGTGAGTGTGTGTGCTCTTACTGGTGTTTGGAAGTGGCATATGTTGGCAGTGGGTGGCAGTGCAGGAGAGGAGCCTAACTTGCTGGTGGGGAGGCTGATTCTGAAAAACAAACCTCATCCTTATGCCACACAAAGAAGTTTTGATGACAGCAGGATCGTCTTTTTCTTTTCTCGTCATTGTCTCACCTCCGCTTATAAATTAAATTAAAACTTTAAAGGCAGCTTTATTAGCTGATAATGCCCATCCACAACTACAAAGCAGTGTGGTGATATTTCATAGTTCATGTCATTTAGAGCTTGTATATTGGATCTGTTCAGTTAAAATATAAATGTGAACTCCCATTGTTGCCTGTTAGTTCTTACTGGAGGGACAAGAGGCCGCTTGTATGCTGACTTCATCTTTTGTTTTGTTCTGGAATTAACACTCAAAGTACTTCTATCAATATGACGATTTAAATTATGCATGTTTAACTTCAGCAAACCCCCTCGCTATCTATCAGATTGGGCAGTTAAAGGTTCAAAGCTTGAAAGTTGCAGCGGAGGAGCTGCTGTATGAGGGTGAAATGCAAACAAGTGTTTGCTACAGACGGGTCTGAACATCAGCTTAAATGCCGGGGCGTAACTCACCGGGGGAGTGTGTGCGCGCGTCCATGTGTGTGAAAGGGAAAAAAAGACAGCGAGGTGGAGGGATGGAGGGAGAGGGGCAGATGTTGTGTTGATAGCACGCCACACCTCTCTGTCCTGAAGAATCACGATCCTAAGCTGATGGGCTTCTGCTTCAAAAAGATGTGAGTGTGTGAACTGTGGATGAACTAGAGCCTGCATATGAACCTTGGCTCGTAGCGGTCCGGCACTGGCAGCCATCGCCGGTCTCTCCCTGCCAGGGAATTCCTATATGGGATTGATGCCGATCGACAAAAAGGAGAAGTTGGTTGAAGAATTACGGCACTTTTAGAAGCACTTATTAAACTGACATTTTCATGTTAACTCAATGAAAAAATACAACAGTTAATGTGTGAATATTTGTTGGATAACAAGAGAAAGAGAGCGGTAGCTGGGGTCAAGGCTGGGCTGGGCCTATGCTACCTTTTACGAGAGCGACTTTTGTGGAACTCTCTCTCTCTCTCCTTCTCTCCGTCCCTCTCTCCCACTCTATATGCATGTTTCCTCTTTGGGGCTTTTATCGTTTCCCTTCTTGAAAAATATGAAACCTGAACGACAGATCCCACTAACTGTGTGAATAGCAGAGGCCTGTTGTCCCGGAAGAAACAGATAGGTGGCAGTATACTGTCAGGCTGGATGCTCTTCTCTCTCTCTCTCTTTCTCTCTCTCTCTCTCTCTTTCTCTCTTTCTCTCTACTCCCTGTGTCTTACTTTGGCCCTGTTTGTTGTCAGCATTTCATCTTTCACTATATATTTTTAACTTCCTCTCCTCTCTCTGTCTCTCTCTCTCCCTCTCTCTCTCTCTCTCTCTCTCACACACACACTCACATGCACACACACGCACACACATGCACGCACCCACATACACATACACACACTCGCCATCTGTCTGTTCTCCAGGAATCGCACGGCAGATGAACCTGCCAGTCCATCTCTTGGTGATCTTCATTTTTGTGTTATCATGACACGGGCTGAGCTCATTTTTACCTTCATGGTCATCTCCTGCTCGCTCTATTACTGTTTTCAGTATTCATCCCCTGCTACATCCCTCCTCTCAATCTCCCTCCAGGCGATCTCTCTATTTCTACATGCTCCCTCCTCATCTCGCCCTCCAGGTGCTCACTGCTTAAATGCTAGAAATGCGGTGGAAGGCAGCACTCGTTAGCGTAGACGTGGCAATTCATTTGAATGTGTCCGACACAGGGGTGCGTACGCTGAAAAGAGAGCGCATGGACAAAATCCTCGCTGATGCCTGAAAGCAATGACTCACTACCATTAACTTTAGAAATGATGTGAACAGATGAATGCAGACACACACACACACACACTGGAATACATACACACACACACACACACACACACACACACACACACACACAGACACGGTGTGTTTGCCCAGATCAAGGCCAGGGCTCTGAGGGACTAGAGGCAGATCAGGTGCAGAGAGCCTATGGAAATAGAAGGCTTTGTCATCGAAACACCCACCACTCGTCCCCCGAGACCCGCCGCTACTGTGGTGGTATCCTCACCTCACAGACTTCCTCTCTTTTTCTTCTCTCTCTCCGCTCTCTTTTTTCTCCTACCTGCCTCTGAAACACACACACATACACGCACACACACACCTCCCTCCTCAGCCTTCTCCCACACATTGTCCGTTTGCTAAGCAGCGTTCAGAGTCATGTTGTACTGTAGGTGGGATGGAGTTCAAACCTGGGAGGAAGAGGAGACTTTACTCTCCACTAACTCTCTTAGAAAATGATCGCATTAGCATTCTGTTTACATTAGGAGGGAAGATTGTGTTTAGTTTTAGAAAACACAACTTGATTCAGGGGTCACAGAACGCCACAAGGCTGGACAGGACAGCGTCAGTGGAGAGTCTTCATAAACACAGTGTCCAGATCATTTGCACTCGTCTCCATCTATTCACTTTGTAGCCATCCATATCTCCCTCCTCGTTCCATTTGCTAAGCAACATACCACAGCAAGCATCCAGAAAATCCCTGTATTGTGAGTCTGCAGTAAAAGGAAGGATTACGAGCCAACTGTTTGCTGTCTCACTCTGAAAAACGCCTGGGATTCAATTCCACTCAAGGCCAAATTACTGAGTAACCAAGCTTTTAAGCATCGCTTTATGTGTTTCAATACAGTCTTCTGTTGTTTTGTTTAAGAAGCATTTTTGCCACAAACCCTTTTCCATTGTTTGGTTTAAGGTTGTTTTGCCAGTAAATATAAGAAATGTATATTTTCTTGACACTACATTCCGGCATTTCAAAGAAGTTCATCAAGCCCACAGAGGAGAAAAATGAAAGCTCCTCTCTCTTCTCTCTCCTTTCCCTAGTTGACTCTTCTTCGCATGCCGTTTGATTCAAATCTGTCCTCACATTCTGTAAATGTAGCAGATTCAACAGTTATTTTCATTCCCTATTCACCCTCGTCTTTATTCCTCCCTCCGTCTCCTTGAAGCATAGGAGCAAAGCAGTTGTGTGAAATGTTTTAAGCCTCAGTCTGTGGCAGATGAAAGTAACACAAAGTTAAAAAAGAAAAAAAGCAATTCAGTCAAGACTATTACTGACACCTGGAGACTATTGTCTCTGTCTCTCTGTCTCGGTAATCTTGGAGACCGTAGGCTGGCATCATAAGAAGATTATGACTAATTGTAAGTGTGTATGTTTTTTGAAGGGTGGTGGTGCATGCGTGAATGGAGCCTTCCCTCCACATTAGTGCCTCTGCCCTGCACGCTCGCCGCCCCACTGTGCTGGGCTGGATTCCGGCTGCGACAGCTCTGTCAGCCGTCAAAATGGGCGGCGTTCCCTTACTCGCAGGGATTTGCGCACGGTTGAGCAGACAGGTTCCACGCAGATAGTAGAGAAGATTTTAATAATCATATACAAACTCAGCAGCGCAGCAGAAGGAGGGGCTTGTTTTCATGTTAATTTTGATCAGCTCTCGAGCCACGGCGTCCTGTTTCCTCCTCATTCCTTTTCGCCTTCTGGTTTCCCATCCACCCGCGCCAACCCCACACCTGAGAGAGTTGAGGCTCAGCCCTGCCCGAGTTGACCACATGTTTCACAGGGGTCAGCCAGAGTAGCTGGGTGAGAGCCAGGCCTGCTGGGAGCCAGGGTCAGGACAGGCCCGGGGTTTTGCTTTAGCCCAAGAACGAGACATGGAGTGTGGGCAGATTGGAGATGGAGGTTGGCGTGAGGGTGGGAGGGCGTGACTGCGGCGCTTGTATCCTGCAGATTAGGGTGATACGCCATGTCCGCACACAGGATGGGATTCTCAACATACCAACTACCCGGCCCTCACTCTCTGAACTCGGGAAGCGTGTGTTGCAAGTGTATGTATGTGTGTGGAGAGAGAGAGAGGAGCATACTCACCTTTTTCCACTGTGTACTGGCCGCGTAAACTTTTCACCCCACTTTCTCATATGATCTGGCTAATGCAGCATTCCAGTCAAAGCGCATGCGTCTCACACCTCGCTCCTGTAAGACCGTGTGTATGTGTGTGTGTGTGTGTGTGTGTGTGTGTATGTGTGTGTGTGCGTGTGCGCGTGCGTGTGCGCGTGTGTGTGTGCTCGCAGCTTGTGTCTGTCTCTGAGCTAATAGTGATAAGAGCTGTGGACTGTGGATTACCTCTAGTTAAGACAATTATCTTTCCACCAGTCAATTCAAGGTCAGTTTTACAAACCCATTTACTTGTCAGAAAATATTCTTCACTCAGGATGATGCTGTTCTAGTCTGAAAGCTGCGTGTTGTCATGTTGCTTTTTTATAGTCTTCTGTTACATGTATATGAAGTTCTGTCATTGGTGTATCAGTGGCTCTCTGTGTGTGAGTTCTTTCAGTTTGTTGCTCTGCCTAATAGCTCTGGCAAGTGAATGAGGCCTGATGTTTGGAGTTTATTTAATAGGCTGAGCGCGTTCATGTGTCCTGCGTCCTGCATGTGGGCCGAGTCTTTAGCGGCGCGCCACATCTCAAGCCCCTTATTCTTGGATAATTGTGCTGCAAGTCCTCAGCCTCCCCTTTAGCCTGAAAACCAAGCTCATTGCGGCCCCCAAAGAGCCCCCCTACAAGGTAGAGAGAGAAAAAAAAATCCCAAGTTGTCCTTCTGCATAAAAGTAGATTCTGCTCTCCAACACCTTTTCAAATTAATATTTGTGATGGGCGCCATTCTGGCAGCCTCAGTTTCTGTTCCCCGCCTTTGTTGCTGCGTTTGATGTAATGGAGGCAAGGACAAAGAGGAGAGCAGGCAGAGTGTGTGAAAATGGTAGTTAAGTGGGCTTAAGGGCTGCTTCAGTACTTTCTGAAAGGCCTGGCCCCTGAATAGGACCCTTGCACTGCTAAGCTGTAGTGCAGTAAACAAGACAGGTCCAGCACAAAGGTGCGTCTCAAATGAGCACAGACACCCTCCTCCTCCTCCTCCTCCTCCTCCTCCTCCTCTCTTGCTTCACCCCACCCTCCCACCCGACTCTGACATCTGGCCAATCCCAAGAAGATCTGTCCTCGTTTATTTCCCTCCCCTTTGATTCCCCTTCATTTTTCTTTTTTCTTCTTCATATATTTTCTCTTGTTCTTTAGTGTTTCTCTGCACTTTCTTCATGTGTGTCTGTGTGTTTTTGTGTCTATGTGTGTGTGTGTGTGTGTATGTTTGTGTTTTGTTGTGCTGGTCCCGGCTGGATGGCTGGCTCCCCCTAGCCAGCCTCGTCCCCAATGCTTGGGCGGTTCGGCTCTTTTGTTTGGTTAATTGCAATGAGTATAATGTACTAGACTCTCAGAGGTCCACGAAAGACAATTAGACAATCCCAAGAATTTAATGAGACACCACTAGCACCAATCCCCCATACTCCCCTTTAAGAAGCACCCTGCTCTCCATTGGCACCGACTGTGATGTAGAGAGGAGGGGGTAGCGATGGAGGTCGCCTGTCTGTGTCTGTTTGTGTGTTTACCAGATTGTCGGTCTGCCCATCAGAGAAATCGCCAGAGAGGAGAGACCTGGAGAGATAAAAACCAAGAGAAAAAGAATACATAAAGTGCTCTGTCTGGACTGAAACTCTACATTTATGTGGCACATTTCCAGGCCTTTTCCTCTGTGGGATTCTCATTTGAAGAATTGCTCTTTCTGGACAGAATAGACTTCCCGGGAATGCCCGTGTAATTATTAAGAGCGATTATCCTGTTCACTCACTGAAGGGACAGAGCACTTGACAGTGTCATCCCTGTAAGGAAGAAGGATGGCTGGGGGGGCCTGGGTGATAGACGAAACCCTGGGTGGCCCTTTAAGAACTTCGCCCCCCCCCCCTTTCTCACCCTCTGTCTCTCTCTCTCTCTCTTTCTTTCTCTTTTCTGTCTCTACTATTTCTTCCATTTGCTTTTTCTCCCCGTTGTATCCCTCTGTCTTTCCCCTCACACATTCCATCATCAGCTCTCTCCGGATCATGCCAAGATAAACCAGTCTTTTAAAGTCAGGAAATATCCATAAGTGATTCATTATATCTCTCTTCACCTCACATAGAGATTAATTAATAACATAACCCTGCCATTGTCAAGCTCCTGTAATTCACATCCTTAAAACCTACACTTGTACCAAGTCATGAAGGGCAGAGGGTTTTTTTTGTTCTCCCCCTCCTCTTCTTTCTTTCTCTCACCCTTTCTTTCTTTTATTCTGTCGTTCCTGTGCTTTTTTTTCTTCTTCTCCCTGGCTAATCATGGTGTTACAACAAAAGACGGGGCTCCATTATTGCATGTGTGCGTCCCAGAAGAAAGGAAATGAGAACGGGACAGAGGGTGGCCGTGGCCTGACACCGCACTATTAATCTTCCAGTAAAGCCTTGTCAGGCAGAAACGGACACAAATGGATCACTCCCATTAACTGGGGGAGTGTAGGTAAGGGCTTTAACAAGCGTTTACCAGAGTCCATTTTCTCACTAATGAAGAGGGGGAATACGCGACCTCCCAGCCAAAGCTGCCAGGCCGCACTTAAAGGTCTGGATGGAGGAGAAAAGGAGGCAGAAGACGAGCCAGAGGAGGAGAGAGGAGAAGAGGGGAAAATATGTGAAGCTTTGTAAGCTGCTCTGACATGTTGTGTCAGGCGTGGTGAGGGGTTCAAGCCCCTCAGAGAAAGCCCTCGGACTCGCGAACTTCGGTCTGTATCGGCGTGGAAATGGTGGAAACGGCGGAAAGAGTTGAGAAGTCAGTTTTTTGCGTGCCAAATGATTTCCTTCCTGTTTGAATGACCAATTTCAAGCTCAAACGCGACGTGGAACGGGCTCACATGCACAGGCTCATTTTTTAGACACACGCACACACGCACACACACACACACACACACACACACACACTGCATTGAAATTTCAGCTGTACTTATTCACACACAAGGACACAAAGTCGTGGCATCTGTTGACACCCCACTCTGTTGGGAGAGACCGGGGGGCCACTATAGTAGGTGTCATCTCATAAGGCGATTGCATTTATGCGCAATGTTTTAAACATGTCTGTCATCCTCCAGAGCTGTCTGGCTTCTTGTCACGTCGGTGGCCAGAGTTCTGTCCGACGCAACCCTGAAACCTGCTGGAAGTGTGGCACGGCTCTCTAGGATGTCTCAGCATCACACCCACATTCCCAGCGGTGTGTGCGTACGTGGGTTGTGTATACATGCATACATGTTTGTGTGTGTGTTCTCTTGTGTGAGTTAGCAAGGGAAAACAGGCGGGACGTCAAATATTTAATGCATGATGTCCCCTTGTCCCTTGCCACAAGCTGGATGGGCAAGGGATGAGTTTAGAAGAAGCTGCAGGATAATAAGAGATGTGCTGGAAAGGTATCAAGGATTGAGCTTTGGCCTCTCTACAGGACCAAGGAGTTTAGTTTAGTTTACTTTAGTTTCAATGAGGACTCTGTCTCTTAATGAAATTGAACAGGTCCACCTGTCTTACAAGTTTGGTTACGAGAGACAAATCCATTCATGAGATACAGGAGGTTTTGATGAATAAGCCAGCCAATTACAGCAAGTGCAAGTGATAAAACATGGTCAAGACCTGTAAAATTATGTGAGATTTGACCCAAGATTGTTGCAGAAAATGCAAAAAATTATTCAAAATTGAATTAAATTAAATAAAAAAATTCTGTGACCATTTCTCTGCAGTTACAGGTCAAAAACTTAAAAGTGGTAATTACAGTGCCACCATCAGGCTGACCTCTACCAAAATTTAATGGGTTCTTCCCTGGATCGTGTCCAGTCTGACCTCCAAGTTTCATGATAATCGTAATTCACACCAACACGGGCAAAAACATAACCTCAATGGGGTACTTAATGAATGTTAGGACACATAAGAAATCTTGGTTTCCTCGGGATGCTTTTCCCCCAGATGATATCCACGCACGAGCTGTACTGTGTCATTACGTGTCTTGCTTGTCTTTCCCCCCCCTCAACCGTGAGAGCCACGCGTTACACACTGGAATTACGTTGGTTGTGCGTCAAATGGGTTGATAAGTTGATGATAGCGCGAGATGGATGCATTGGGCTGTTGTTTTTCCCTATGTGTCAAGCAGCTGTTAACAGTGAGACTAGTTTCCCGACCGCGGGCCAGATCAGTCGAGGGAGCGTCATTAAAGAGATAGTGGCACACGCTGACCCATGTGACACAGAGAGAGAGAGAGAGAGAGAGAGAGAGAGAGGGACCAGGCCCGTTTGTCTGTTATCACCAGGCTCTGTGTACTGCTGGCTCCCAGGGGGAAACTGCGAGAGAGAGACGAGAGAAGAAGACGCCTTCACCCTCCTCCTCCCAGACACCCACCACCCCCTCTTCCCGCTTTTCGCCGAGCCCCCCCTCCTCCTCCTTTCCACCCACCCCCCCACGCCCCAAACATTTTTAATTATATCTTCTCCCAAGTAGTGCGGCTCAGTAACCAAGGAGTTGACATTGATGCATGTGCTGATAAATCCGCAAACACTGGAAACAAGATTAACAAAGATTTTGAGGAAAGGGTGACAGCTAATTTTGCGCAATGGTCGGCGCCTCATTCAAGAGTGATGTTTTTGATAGAGTGAGCCACGCCTGAGAATTCAAGCTTTATGCCGGGGCGGGGGCGGTTGGGGGGGGACGCAGGCTCTAATGTGAGGAGTTCTGTGGCATTTGCACTTTTTAGATTGTTGTTGTTCTTCACTCGCTCGCTCCAGTCGTCTGCCCCACACTTTATTTTTCGTCCCTCCTGCAGCATTTGCTTCTCTCTCTTTTTATTCTTGTTTTGCACGCAGTCTAACTTTATAAAGCATTTTGATGCCCTGCATAATGACATAACTTTGGATTTGGACGTGTCGGCGGCTTGTGCCACACACATCAGTAATCTTAAATAGTGTGTGCGTGTGTGTGTGTGTCCGTTTATGTGTGTGTGTGTGTGATGTTCAGGACTTTTTATTCACTATGTCCTAACGTAGAGATAAGCACACAAACGCCTGGAGAATAGACCGGGCCTTTGTTTAGCCTTTTCAGTTGTCTGTGGGCATTTGTGTGTATGTGTGTGTGTGTGTGTGTGTGTGTGTGTGTGTGTGTGTGTGTGTGTCAATCTAATCAGTGTGATCTGTACAGCTGGTGCGTGTGTGTGTGTGTGTGTGTGTGTGTGTGTGTGTGTGTGTGTGTGTGTGTGTGTGTGTGTGTGTGTGTGTGTGTGTATATAGTTGGGGACATGCCTCTCCAGGTCCATGGCCCTGGAGTTTTGTGAAATGGCTCTCCAATCCACTGAGACACCGATACACACACCTGAGAGCTATCAGTCTGCCTCATCACACATACGTGCACATATATACACACACACACACACATTAGGAGAACGAGCTAGATAACAATCATCTCTCACACAGCTGATTCCCCCTTTTTTTTAAAGACATGCCACCCTACCTCCTTTCCTTTTCCTGCTGCTCTCTGAAGCCAATTCCAGGTCCTTACAGTAGAAGCATCTTGTAGATTTCTTTTGTTCTTTTTTTCTTCTCTCTTTCTTGCCTCCCTTTTTTCCTCTTTTCTTTTTTTCTCCACCTCTTTATGTGATGTCTCCCTTCCCAACATCGCCTCCCCTGTCTTCATCTGTAGGCAGCTGACAGCTTCTTTCACTTTTCTTTGTCAATTTCTCTCTCTCTCTCTTTTCTCTCTCTCTCTCTCTAGCTCTCTTTTTCATCTGCCCCCCCCCGCCCCCCCTCCCCTCCATCTGCTTTCGCTTTTGTTTGCCCGGCCCCTCTCCCATCCCAACTTGATAATGAGGAATGCGGTGTGACCCTGACCTCCATCGGCCCTGCAACCACCTCCGACCCCTCCAGGTGACCTCCGGTCCCTGTTTTGACAGCTTGATTAATTACCCAGTGTTATGATTTATGAGAAAAGCAGTATGTAAAAATAATAGACAACAGGTGGTCTTAAAAAAATTTAGATTTGAAAGAGGTTGGAGTGAGGATTGTGGTGGCAGTGGGGTTGAGGGGGTCGGTGTGTGTGTATGGATGTGTGCGTTTGAGAGTGTTGAAGAGAGAGAGGATGTGTTTTACAGCTGCTTTCCATGGTTAATTGCTTTCAACCGTTTTTGAAGGCTACATTGGGTTAATAGGAAAATGTCTATTGCTCCATGCATGGTTTCCTCAGTTGCCACAGCATGGACGTCTCCACATGTATTTCACCGTATGGCGAGAGGATGAAGGGGATTCCAACATACATGCGTAGCTCCATGTGTGTGCTCTGAAGCATAAACCCCAGCCATGTGGTAATGACACTATGGAAAATGTGCTGGAACACTCAGACACACATACACACACACGTACACACACGCACACACACACACACACACAGATACACTGTATTTTCTGCCACCTCTTTTCTAGGTTACATCCTGTGAAAATAAGCAGAGTAAATGGCAGGGCAGAGCGGCCATGGTGTTTACCCTTCACACTTCAAACATAGCTTTTGATTGGCTGTGGCGACCTCACCTGACTCTTGGACCTGTGGTGCAACTCCACTTAAGGGGAGGTCAGACTCTCGGACTGTTTGTGTGTGCGTGTGCATGTATGTGTGTGTATCTCTGTGTCAATATTGTGGCCTTCAGGTTTATCACTGGACTGTTAGCCTGCTGTACCACTGCACCATTCTAGTGCAGATAGAAATGAAAGCTCGATATTGGACATTTTTTGTGATAATATCGCAATAATGTCCTACATGGTCAAGAATCAAAAAGCTTGATTTCGTGATTTTTTTGTATCTCATCCTACAATGTCCTACTGTTGTTAGATGTATTCAGACCATCTTTGTAGTTGTGCCGTACTTAACCGCCACCAGGTGTCAGTGTAATGCTAGTAAGTAATGTTTTTTAAAACAAAGCCACAGACCGCTTGAGCTAGCAAGAAAACATTGCAAGTCCTGTGTTACGCTTTGAGATGTAAAACTAAAATGACGGACATGATTAGTTTTCATAAGTGTATTGCGCTTACTCCCGGCACTTTCATTAAGGTATGATCTGTTAACAAAGCTTGGTTTTTAGGTGTGACATTCCGTATTAGCCAGTAGCTAACTGGTGGGCGCTGTAGTGGTGGCTAACTTGGCTAAGTAGCGGCCCTTTTAGTAAGTCTCTGAATTATTCTTTGCAATTTTTATTTGCAATTATTAGTCAGAAAAGTAACGACTATGGTGGACCTAAATCAGCAAATTCCCTCAGGAGCCATTGTGCCACACTGCAGGAATCTCAGCATGCACACTCTAAAGAAACCAGTGGCAGAATTCAGACCCAGACCAACGTGGAGCTTTGCAATGTGAAAAATAAATCAATGTTGATGTCACACCACGTGCAGAATACCACATTTTAGAAGAGGAAAGGTCTCACACAGACACACACTATCACATAGCAACACTCAGCATTGTCAGCAGGACCACCAGTTCTCTCTGTGGCTCTCTCCCTCTGAGGTCACAATAACAGGCCAGGGGGGCAAGGGATTCCTCTTTGACCTTTGACCCATGGAGGTCAGAGTTGTCCTGTGATGTTCAGTAAGATTAATACCCCGGGAGCAACTACACAGTTTCATTATTCTCCTTCACACACACACACTGATTGCTGATGAGCCATTAAAGATATATATGCAAAAACATACATGAAATTCTAACTAACTAATACACTTTTATTATATCAGAAATAGGAAGAGGTGATTCGTCTCGTTCAGCCGAGCGTGCAGTATTTCTTTGGTAGTTTACTTTAGCACTTACAGATGTGTTTGTGTATTTTCTTACTATGATTATGGGTATGCAGTTTGGTCTGTGCCTACATTCAAACACATGTTCATATGTCTACAATGTTTAGATGTGTCCTACCGTTGACCCGGGCTAGCTGAGGCTGTACATATGGCCCTGCGTCTCACACCCACCGCGTGTGTGTGCTCATGTGTGTTAACGCAGCTAACTACCTGTCCAGATGGTGAAGAAGAAGAAACATTCAGAGGCAGTGCACTTTAAGATTTCATGTCGTAGTAGAATTGCCGGTGGAAAAGAGCTGTGTCTTAGTCGTCTTCATCCACTTCATAATTCTTTTCTCCAGTCCTGTTCACAAGTTATTATTCCAGTTTGAAACGCAATGAGGATTTCAATAGCTGCCTAATTTATCCTTTTATCACAGCGATCATTTTCACCATCAATTTATTATTTTCCTCCAGACTTATCCTTCCTCCCCCCTAGCACACTTATTAGTGGCCTTCAGGACGCGGGGTTGCTCCCGGGCCGCCTCCTTTCCTTCCGTCTTCCTATACTTTTTGTAGCTTCCCTGTGTCCACCCCTCACCCCCATCTGCTCTCCCCTCTCGCTGATTTATACATTAAATAGTTAGGAAGGAAGGCAGGGAGGCACCTATCATTCCATGATCTATATCTCTCCATGCCCTCATTAAAAATACATGTGTATGCTTAGGGGAGACAATATAGAATGTATAAATCAAAATGCTAACGGCGTCAGAATAAGCCTTGTATATTTATTTCCCTATAGCTCTCCCTCTGCGGGTCGACGACTCTTCCTGCCTTTTTTCTGTGCGTGACAAGCGCATGTTTGATACTTCAATATTAAACCACGTTGTTAATATATTGCGTGTGATACACTTAATAATCTGCTTAAGGAGAACTGCAGGTTGATTTTCAATATTCCATATTTTTTCATATTTATCAGTCTTCCTGCTCTGCCCTGGTCTGTGTGCTGGTGTCACAGCTCTGTGTCAGTGAGTTCACATTCATAGTGGCGTCTCTGTAAATGACACGCCGCTCCTGTAAAAAAACAACAAAAAAAAGTTGACAAATGACTTGTGTAACATTTACTTGCACAATCGATAGCTCTGACAATTTCCACCTGGACGGTGATTAATGCTACATCCACCCCCAATCTAGCATCCCCCCACCACAACCCTGCACCTCCCTCTGAGTGTGTCGTGTTGAGAGCAGATGAAGCAGGCGGAACTCTGTATGCATGTGTGTGTGTGTGTGCCTGTGTCTATCTGGACACTTGGATAGCCTCCTTTCAGATTGGAGCTGAACAAAGCAAAGCTGTCCGGCAAAAATTCACAGAAGCCGGCCTCGGCGTTGCGGCAAGCGAGTTACTCAGCACTGTTCTGGCGCGTCTTTGTATGTCATCCCTTCGCCGGTTTGTGCTGAAAATAGACATGTCGGCAAGAGGCGAGACAGGGAACAGAGAAACAGAAAGTGAAAACAGAGAGGGAGAAATGTAAATGCGAGCATGAAAAGAAGCAGAGGCATCAGGGATCAGAAGCTGTGCTATTCTCTCCATTTCCTCCACCCCACTGCTCCACTTTGAACTTCCATTTTTATATAAATATTCAGCTCCACGTATAAACAACATCCAAATGAGGGCAGACATCCACGCCAAGGCTAAAGATGCCAATTCTTAGTACAGACAGAACTATTCGATGAGCTCACAAAGGTTATCCTCTTCATCTGACCTGAACTATTTGTCCTCATTAAGATCAAAACAAAGGTAATCATCATCATTACCGCCGACTTATTTGCTTTGACCAAATTAGCGTGAACGAACATGGAACGCAGTCTTTGAACTTGGACGTGAGTGAGATGCTGAATTTAGTGAAACTTAATTAAATATGTACTTTTTATGTCTCAGAAGAAGACGTGCAGGTGGAGGGGGGGCGATTGGTGGATTAACTGTCTCAGCATATGTTGTCTTCCTCTTCCTTTTCTTCACATATTGACGTCTTTGTCATGAAACCATAAGATAAGTGATATTTAGTAACCGTTTGAGTCAACTTTCCGAATATTCGAATGCCCCCGTGGGTATCCCTCCTCGTTATCAACAGGATGATTGATTCTGTGCTGACAGCCTGATGACATCCCCTCTCACATCACCCCAAAGATTCACACATGTCTCTTCATAGCCCCCCATGGTACAGTAAGTCCTCTCCCACCCTTCTGCTCTGCTCTGTGCGTTTGGAAAGTAAAGGGGGTGTGGGGGTGTACGGGGTGGGTGGGTTTCTCAGACTGGTGCTGTGTTAAAATGAGAAAAAGGGGGCACCGTGACTTAATCTGACAGTACTGTGCGGCCTGTGTGGTATCTCAGCCTCGGGGAGAGAGAGGGGGAGTGGGAAAAAGAGTGAGAGGAGAAAAAAAGAAGGGGATCGGATGGATAAAGGGGCCCTGCGTGCAGGAGAAAAAAGCTCACATGGAGAGAGAGACAGACAAGGTCACCCAAGGCAGGGTGGCCCTGACAGAAAGAGAGAGGAGACGGAAAGGGAGAGAGAGAGGAGGGAGTTATTACAGTATTTACCTTCGCTCTCAGCTCTCTCATACCTCGTCATGGAAGAACAGGCTCGCTTTTTGTCTCCCTTTGTCTCTTCCTCTCGTTCCTCGTCAGTTCGTTCTTTGTATCTTCTGTTGTCTGGGCGAGCGATGGCTATTTCAGAGGCACCTGTGAAGTGTGAATGAATTGTGACGCGGCCGCGTCGCGTTTCGCTTATTCTCCAACTTAGCCTTTCTTCTCGGTCGGCCATTGTGCCGAGCTCGTTCTGATCTCATACCCGACTGTAGCCTGCAGACATCCCTCCCCTCCTCCTCCTCTTATTGGGTATGCCATGCTGGGTGACCCTTTCTCCCTTGTCAGTCAAGCCTTCGCAGCGAATTGGGAGCTGCGTATTGCTGAAACAAGGAAGTGGGAGCGGAGGCTGTAGAAAAAAGGGAGCGCTGCTTGTCTGATCCTAACAACCCCCCGACCAGACAGGGTACGAATAAAATAGCTGCCCGTGAGACGGTTAAAGTCTACTCATTGCCTGATCGTCGATATCTTATACGTCAGATGCATGCACACCTGTACACAAAATGCATTAAAACACAATTTTATATGTGCTTCTACTCGGCAATCACACCCACGTGCAAACCTGAAATTCATACAACCATGCCATCCATTTTCCTGACTGCATGCGCCCGTGACCACTATCAGCCATGCTTTGTACCTGTCAAGTGCTGTCCTTTTTCCCCGTACCCAAAGCCCTGCTCGCTACATGAGAGCTCTCACATCAAAGCTTCGCTGAGCTCCACACGCACAGATGAAACACCCTCTCACTCCGGCCGGCTCTATTCCTGCGCCCGCACATTAGACACATTTCATTTCATTACAACGCCACTGGAAAAATAGAGGTGCCGCTGTCTTAAAGGGACATCTTATTTACTCTCCCCCACGCTCACTCGCATGTGGACACACGGACATACACACACACACACACGCTATCTGCTGTCGTTTTAAATGATGTGACTGTAAAGGAAAGTAATAATGTGTTGTCGTCAAAGTTGCAGAGGACAAACAGCAAACAATTTGAGTGTGGATAATACCTTTTAAATTACATGGCAAAATATGGCTTCAGTTTTTAAATAATAAACAAAAAATAAATGAAATAACAAATTCACATTTGCACTTGTTATTTCATTCTGATAGCGAGGATATTCTGGTTCATTTTCCGAGCAGGCGTAGAGACGAGGGGTTGACGGAGGAAGAGTTTCTTGCGGTGATGAGACAGCCGCTGGTTTCTGTAGCAGCGGCAGCCTTTGTTATGTTATCTGCTGCGGGACAGGCCGACAAAGGAGCGCTAAGGAGCGTCCGAGGCAGGGTGATGGGGGTCAAGGTGCCCCCCCTCAGAGAGGTCGGGGCAGCCCTCTTGACCGCTGGCCCCGGGGCAGGGGCTCAGTGTGGTGGTGGCACAGGGGCACACACAGGGCATGGGAAGAGTCTTAGCCTGTACGCTGCAACAGAAAGACCAGGCTGACCCAATGTGAGCCCCATGTGTGTGTATGCGTTTTTGTGTGTGTGTGTGCTTAACTAATGTGTGTACAACACAAAGCCAAAATGACCCAATGTTGGAAATGTGTGTGAGAGAGATTTAGCGGTATAAAAAGCAGGGTGACCCAAAGCTCGTGGTGTGCATGTGTGTGTGATTTGCGTTTTGACAGCACATCACCACACAAAGATAAGATTTGCTGAATGCGTTTAGTGTGTGTGTGTGTGTGTGTGTATGCGTGTGGGAGAGACTTAACAGTTAGAAAATGAATACAAAGACAGAGTGACCGAACTCTGGACGGGTGTAAAGCAAAGAGATTTAGCTGTCACAAAACAACGCAAAGATGAGGATGACGAACATGAGCTCTGTGGGAGAAATCAGTCTGTGTGGGAACGGAGGGAAGCGTTCACATTTTACATTGCCAATGTTAACAATACAGCTTGATTCACATTTTAATTTGAAATGTCATGCGTCATTTTATACCTATCTTTGCTTTATAGAAAATAATTCAATAATCACATTTTAATAGAGCTTTATTCTAATTCAAGCAATTACTGCAGCAGGAGCACAGTGTTTTGACCTCTCAGTTGTCACATAAATGATGGTTTCCGACATCGCGGTGAACTTGGCGGCCCCGCTGCTCCCAGACTAACGTCCGCCGAGGACACGTCCACCGCCTTTACAGCGATGTCCTTCCGGGTGACTGGAGAGCTGAAAGGGTTAGCATTGTTAGCTGGCTGAAGCTTCCGTTAGCCCCTCTGCTCAGGAAAAGGCCACAAGCTTTAGGCCACTCAGGGTTAGCACGGGGACGCTAAAGGATACGAACCGGCCACTTAATAAGGCCACTTGAGGTTAGCTTTAGTGTGCTTAAGGCCAGGAAGGGGTTATTGACCAGTAAGGGTTAGAATAAGACAAGTTAAGCTCAGACATGGTTTTAGGCCACTTACGGGCAGCATCAGAGCGTGTGGAGGCGTGTTCACTTTTGCCCTGGTGAACTCAGATTAGGGGAAAAGCGCAAACGCACACAGAGCAAATGAGTTTGTTATTTTTTTTTCCTCTGCAGTCTGATCAAATAAAATCAAATTAATTAGTGTAGTGTATTTCTAATTTTGTGATTTAATTGTTTTTGTGTTTAATGTATTGATTTTGGAATGAAATTAGCCATTGATTTTTAATTTGACGTTGTTTTTTTTGTAAATCACGGTGTTGCCATGCTGCTGAAACGCTCTCGTCAGTTATTTTATCAGGCTGCCACCAGTGGGCAGTGGCACAAAGCCGGTGTGGATCTGGTTAGACTGCATCTCCTCCTCCTCTCTCTGTATGTTTGTCTTTTCATCTACCTCTCTTTCCACTGTCCCCCCCCACCCACCCCCCTCGCTTTCCACGTCCTCCTTTCCTCCAGCCGCCGTCCATCTGTCCCGTCTGTACGTCTGAGCCTCGGCATTTGCCCGCTAATGTCTCGCTGACGTCTCCAGGCTGAATTTAGTCCTCCTAACAGGCCTCCGACTACACAACTGTACAAACTTTCAACCTGGAAATTGCTGTTAATGTCTCTCGGCGTGAAAGAGACAATTAACCACAAAGGAGCCTGACAATGCTTAAATGATCAAATGAGAAATGTTAAATGTGTTTGCCGCATTTTGTTGATGGCATTAAACCTGAAAATGTCTCAACCCCTTCACATCTACTCGTTTAAATTTAACTGTCACCGATTAATTTGTGTCCAATTTTCGCCCAAATGTATCCGAGTTTCACGTTCACAAAGAAGTCCAGTGAGAGGAGGAGAGCCACGTCTGCATTTGAAATGGAGTGAGAATAAGACTAATTTTATAATCTGAATAAGTGAGAAAGTGTCATTTTGCCGTTGTCAACACACAGCAGGTGCTAAGGGAAGGGGTGTGTGGTGGGTTTGATGTCGATGGGCACAGGAGGGACACACACACACACACACACACACACACACACACACACACACACACACACACACACACACACACACACACACACACACACATTGTGTCAACGGTAGACAAGCACATTGTGTTAACACTTATTAAGGAAGAGGAGACACGCTGCCTTGAGAAGACAGTGCGTGTGTGTGTGTGTGTGTGTGTGTGTGTGATGGTGAGCGATGCTGCCTCTCTCAACTGCCTCTCACGTCTCCTAAAGGTCTTTTCGTCAGCATTGATATGTTTTGTGCTCCTTGGTGTGTGTGTTTTTTCTGTCCATACGTTGAGTCTTGGGGGGTTGTGTGTGTGTGTGTGTGTGTGTGTGTGTGTGTGTGTGTGAGTATGTATTCACAGTGGGGGTTGCTCGTGAAAATCATAGCCAAAGTAGAACAGGAATCCATCCATTTCCTGCTTTAGTTTCAGAGTGCTTGGGACAATAAACACACTTAATTAAAACGGTTTCAAAGTTGAAGAAGTCACCAAAGTCTCGGGGAGAACTTCCCTTTCCTCGACTCTGCCATACTTACATCTTCTTACCACGTGTTTGCTCTCACAAACCTTTTTGAGTGTATATCATATTAATCCCCCATGTTTTTCCCTTTCTTCGCTTTGTTTTAATTCCATCACGTACACACACACACACACACACACACACACACACCAGAGTTGCACCTAACTCCTTGGTTGAGTGATGGCGGGATCGATTGGGGTTGATATTAAGTGACACATGGCCTTTGGAGTCACTAAATGCTACTCGCTATTGTCGGTGAATTCCAATCTCCCCGGTTACTTCTTCTACTCTTGTTCCTGTGGTGACAGTCTCCTCTCTCTCTCTGTCCACCCTTTGTTTCTGTCCGGATTTGCATCTGTATCTGTGCGTGGATCTGTCTGAAAGAAATGTTTTTGCTTTTATTTGCTGGTTGGATATCTATTGCACAGATCCGTCCGAAATTCCACGAGTGTTACAGTTTGTAATCTTTACTGAATCAAATCATGTAGTTTTGATTAATCCTGGCATTTTGCAAAAGAAACACCCGCAAACCTTTGTGGAAATAAAAATATGCACCATCCCCCACGGTGGGAGTGTAATGTGACATTTTCTTTGTGTGTGTGTGTGCGCTGTGTGTGTGTGTGTGTGTGTGGCGTGCTTAAGCATTATTACATGTAAGCAAATATGGTTTATCATAATATGAAATAAATTGTTTGTATTGCCCTTGCTGTATTATTACATTATATTGCACTACTTTTTTTAGTACAAATGAATACGATGTAATTATTTTTAATATATGGATAAAATGTAGAAATGTATAACTGTTAAATGCTTCTGTCCTGTGGCTTTTAGGAAAACTATGGCGTGATGGTGCTGAACCCCAACGAGAACTACCTGGAGATGGAGAAGGCAGCCAAAGCCTCTCCCCCGAGCTCCTCGCCCGAACCCCCAGACGAGCCGGCTGAGAAGCGGGAGCGCAAGGACGACAAGGAGGGCAAGAGGAAGAGGGAGTTCTACGAGAAGTACCGCAACCCGCAGAAGGAGACTGAGACCGAGCGGATTCCTATACGGGTGAGTCGTCGAGCGAGGACGGGAGACAGGCGATGGAGAAAAGGATGAGGAAGGGAGTGTTGGGAGAGCTGGAGCGGAGGGATGGAGAGATAGATGTGGATCAAAAGCGAGGGGTGATGGAGGAGCGGAGAGGGGAGGCGGGCGGAGTGAGAATTTAGGGTCGTGGGAGGAGGTTGATGCAGAGACATAGGTGAGAAAACGGGGAGGGAGAAACTTTGGGAATGGAGGAGGAGGGTCAGGACGAGGTTAGTGCTGAGGAAGCAAGGGAGGAAGGAAATGTTAAGTAACAAGGGTGGAAGGGAGGATGGGAGGCAGAGGGAGAAAGAGAGGCTCTTGTGTGGTCAGCCTGTGTGTGAAGAGCTTGGCTGTGCTCCAGTCGCCTCTCAGTGAGCAAGTGTTAACCACATGGCTACCTCCCTCTCTCTCCCCCTCTCTCTCTCTCTCTCTCTCTCTCTCTCTCTCTCTCTCTCTCTCTCTCTCGTTCTCTCCCTCAGATGGTGGGCCCGGTCAGTGCAGCAGCGGCCCCTTCACTCTTGTTGACCGCTGGGATTATTATCTCCCGAACACACGCTCCGCAAACACACTGCAACATTCTTATCATGCTACGCTGACCATACACCTCCTAATCATACGCACGCACACACACATACCTACACACACACACACACACACACCCACACACACACACACACACACACACAACTCGAGGCAGCGCTCTAAGCCAGTTTGCCATGTGGTCAAACAAAGGAAGTGAACCCTTTGCATAAATCTAGCTCCATTATCAAAATAAATACAGGCAGGAGTGATGAGAAATGAAAACAGCGTCCTCGTCTTAGTCGTTGGCTCTTATTTCACCCGCGCCGTCAAAACGCCACATTTGATATTTTTAAAAATGTAAACTTAAAGAGCTCTCATTGAGAATCCGATCAGATTTTGCGGTTGTAAGATCTCCTGTGCGTTTTCTCATTGATTGCCCGTGCCTTTGATGGCAGCGGAGTCGCAGTAATACACTGTAGTACATTTGTGTGTGGGTGGGTGTTGTATATATATGTGTGTGTGTGTGTGTGTGTGTGTGTGTGTGTGTGTGTGCGCGTGTATGTGTGTGTGTGCGTGAAAGACCTCCGTCTCTGGTGTCTGACGAGAGTTAGGGCTGCTGTGGGACTAGCAGGCGTTGTGTGAGCTGTCAACGCAGGATTTTTTCCCCCTCTCACCCCCCCTAACAGTACCTTTATACACACTCTAATAAGAGATAATTGGCCACAGTGCTATCTCACTATCATACTGCATTACACTAGCATTCGTTTTCCCATTATACCGCCTTAAAAATCTCCTTCATAAGCCTGTTTGGTCACATTACCACATTAGTTATGGGATTACTTATAGGTAAATTGTTTGAGTACGAGCGGTGTGAGATTGATGGAATGTGTTTGATCAAAGAGTGATGTAATAACAGTTTCAGTCATATGTTTTACTAAATAGCCAAGTATTTAATAACTTCCTGAAGTTATTTAGAGTACTGGCAAATTGTATTTTCTTCATCCTTCACCCCTTTCCTCCTCTCTCTCCCGTATTTCCCGTATATATAATTCTGAAATGCCCTGATAATAGCCCAGAAAAATATCTTTGGCCATCCCTACATAGTATTTTCTAGTATTCATATGAAGTAGTGTTCTCAGATGCCCCATCGCTTTATTTTGACCGATTTAACAAGTGACTTGACTTGAGATTAACTTGACTTGACTTAAGTTGTCATTCTTTGATCGATTTTTGCTGTCTTCTTCCTCCCTCTGCCTCCTCTTCATCCTCAGTCACTTCAGAAAGCGTGGTAATATTCACATCTTGGTGTTTTTCTGGCCTTGCTTACCGTATCGCCTGCATAATGCACGCCGGACGGGGTCAGATGCATTGAGACAAGGGCAGCAGGCAGCAGTGATCCGTCTGTATAAAACCACAGTGTTTCTGCTTTACTGAGCAGTTAAACAGTTGTGGCTTTTACATCTCTGCCAGATCAGTCTCAGTACAGGCACTGTGATGAATTTCAGTTGAATAAGATACTATAGCTTTTCCCTGCTTATTACGCTTAAAGTACCAGATGAAAAACTTCATTCAACACCTGGTACCAGTACAGTGCTCATTGTTGTAGCATTCGTAACTGAAGGGGAAGAGAAAGATAGATTACCTCATTGTGGTGTGTGTGTGTGTGTGTGTGTGTGTGTGTGTGTGTGTTTATATATGTCTCTATTTGTTTTTGTTAGGCCTGCACGATATTGGAAAGAATTCACATTGGGATATTTAGCATTTTTGTGAAAATATAGAAAATCTGCCATGTTGTTTCCTACTTTTAGATGTATTCAGTCCATCTTTGTAATTGTGATGTTGTTGTTTACCCCCAGATGTCAATTATTTTTATATATTTTTCATTTCAGAGCTATTATTGATTGATTAATTAAGAGTCAGAGTCGATTTCAAATTTCTAGCCAAATACACCTATAGGTCCTTATAGAAGAAGGGATTGTAAGACCCGGGGATAAAGATGAATGAGTAACCAGGTTTGGCTCTGTGTGGGTGTCCCTTGAACCTTGACCTTTAACCCCAGAAGTCAGCAGGATGTTTGTGTGTGTGACCTGGCCTCTATAATTCACTCATTCACGCCTGCCTCCTCACTGCTTCACTGCTCTGCCTCTGTCCACCCCAGAGTGAGCTGTCACACACACTTACATGCACAAGCAAGCACGCAAATATGTTGTGGCACACACATACAGCAACAAAACACCAAAGTAGAGAACGATGATTCTGCAGATGTGTCTGTGTGTGTGCGCGCGCGTGTGTTTCTCCCTCACCTCTGTTAGTCGGGGTGGGCGGTGGATCAAATCAAACCTCTTTAGCAGGGCTGTTTTCATCTTTTTTTAAACAGTATCCACCAACTGCGCACATGCACAACACACACACACACGCACACACAGAGAAACCTTTTTATTCCCTACACCTCACACTGTAACCCCTGCTGAGCTGCCAGACCACCTGCACACAACCATTCAGAAACACACACACACACACAGAAGGTGGACAAAATAAGAGTTATCCAACACAATGTCCGTATGAAATGAAAATCACAAGCCTCCTAAATATATCGCGATCTGTTTCAGTGTTTGCATTTTAAGTGTAATATTAAATACACTGTCTCACACACACACACACACACACACACACACACACACACACACACACACACACACACACACACACACACAAACACAAACACACACACTTGCACACATTGGGCCCCCTGGTAGAGTTGAGTTGATTAATACGCTTCCTTACACACATTAATAAGCTCTTAACTGCTTTTAGGATTCTTACTTTTTAGCCTTGGGTTCATAGTGTGCAACCTCTCAACCTTATCTAATCCCTCTCCTCTACACTGCTCTCCTCCAGATCACACACACACACACCACTGGGCCATGTTTGGAGAGGGATGCTGGCGGAGGGAGGGAGGGTAAGAGACGGGACAGAGGGAGGGATGGCAGGATAGAAACTGTGTGTGTGCAAGGAGGGATGCTGATGAGGATGGTAAAGGAGGAGTGGAGGGGAGGGGGCGGGGGGCACTTTCTTAGCACTTTGCCATATAGAAGTTTGGGAGTTCACTTTACTCTGAATTTTAGCAGTAATCCAGTTAGCTATTTTCTGTCAGCCAAGCGGAGGAATGGCAGGAACAAAAGGCACATTCATGGGCTTAAGAAGCTTCCAAAGAGTTCACCCAAGGCTGGCTGGCTGGGATTAGGCCAGCAGGCCCTGGAAAGAAGAAGGAAAAAAAGAGCAAAGGGGACAAAAAACAGAGCTTCGTCTTTCTTTAAGGACCACTTATTTTTATAAATGACTGGGGTGCTTTTTTCTCGCTCTCCTACATTTTTTTTTTTTTTATCCCTCTCCTTTTAACGTCTTGCATTGTGCGTCGCTTAAATGTTCAGAGAGCAAATATAGACAGAGACGAAGCAGATTGAGGCTATTTTTCTGCTCTATTCCTTCCAACAATATTCAGAGATCTCAATAACGGAGTGGAGAGGAGGAAGTTGAATGGTTTTCCAAACAGCCCCACTCTCTCTCTCTCTCTCTGCTCTGCTTTGCTTTGCTTTACCTTTACTGTGTGGCACAATCGCATCACAATGGGTGGAAAACACTGAGGCTCTTGTTAGAGTCCATATAACATCCTCTGTTAGGCAGAGTAAATAATACTCGTTGTTGATTGTATTCTCTTTTGTTTTCAGCCCAGACTCTGCATCTGTAAAGGTGGCACAGAGGCAAGGGGTGTATCTCACACTGATCTGTGTTGTGGACCATACAGAGTGTTTTTTCTGAAGGAAAAGGAGCATCCATTATTTAGGTCTCACCTCTCTGAGACCTGCATTCCCAGCTGCAGCTGTCCATGGGGGCCAGCTGAGATCCTTGTCCTTGTCTGTGTTTTAGCACATGATGTCCTGTTTCCTCCCCATGTTCCACCTTGTACTACAAAGCGCCTCAAGGATTCACCAACACGCACGCACACACACGCAAGCACACCAAAACTCGATTAGAAACATTTAAGACGGGGACATATAACCGGATAATTGTATTCACCTTGGTTATGATGTTTCTGTACAGGCCCACAAGCAATTATACAGACAGGGTTTATTTGACCTTTGACCTGTAGTTGCCGAGAAGTAAAGCTCAGCATTTCCAAGGACAGGTAGGGACTTGATTAACCTCTGAACTGGGTCAGAGGAGAGGTCAACGGCCGGGGCCAGAGGGCAGCTCACCTGCACAAATTGGCTCGATGTCATATTTATATATGAGTGTGTGTGTGTGTTTGAGTTGTAACACACAGTGATGTTTTTTCTCGTGAATATGCTGTGTCAGCTGAGTGCGTTTGGCTTCTCACATTGTGGCATGAGAGGTTTTGTCCTTGCTCATGTATCTTAACTATGGTTGGATACTGTGTGTTTGTGTGTGAGTGTGGCAAGGCGTGTAGTGCATGTGTATGTGTGTGTCTGCATACCTGTGTGTTTTTGTCTGTTGGCTTGAGGCAGAACCAGTGTAGCTGGTCTCAGATCCCTGCTCCCAATCTTCTAGTCAGGTCAACCATCAAACACATCCATCCTGCCCTCCTTCGCACCACCCCACCCTCCCTCCCTTCCTCTCTCTCTCTCTCTCTCTCTCTCTCTCTCTCTCTCTCTCTCTCTCTCTCTCTCTTTCTCTCTCTTTCTCTCTCTTTCTCACTCTTTTTTTCTCCCTCTCTCTCGCTCTCACTGCACACAACCCCAACGTGGATACAGGCTGACCAGAATAGAGACGTGGACGTTCACACACATACCCCCACAGGCACACACACACACAAGCACACACACACGGAAACCTCAGGGTCATCCTGGAACAAACACAGCCTTGTCTCCCTGCCCGGTCTCCTTTGCCTTATGTCAATTAATGGCTCGCAGTAATTTCACCTGACAATCCGGGTGGCAGCGTGAGGTTCGCCGAGATGTCACAGCGATGACCTTTCTGGCCCGCAGCCGCTCTTTTCTAATAAAGAATCTCACAAACCCACAGCAACTTCCTTTGTACTTTGTTAATGAGTTATTGATTTGAAACAATGCCCTGGCAAATATTGTCAGAGCACACTGACCCCGCCAAGGTCACGCTATTTTATTGTATACAGTCTGAGTGCGCTAATCTGCACGTGGGATGACATATACGCTACAGTTTTTCTCTCTCTCTCTCTCTCTCTCTCTCTTTCTCCCCCTCTCCCTCTCTCTCTCTCTCTCTCTCTCTCATATTTCCCAACACACCTACACAGACCTCTCTCTCTTTCGATCTTTCTCACACACACACACACACAGATTCACACACAGTATCCCCCCCTCTTGTTAGTCTTGCACACGTTTTTCACCTCGTTCTCCCTTTCCTCTGTCTCTTTCTCACATCATTATATTCCCAACCCTCCATAGGTACTATACCTGCTAATTACCCACAATGCCACAGTCATTATTTTCCCATCTCTGTCGCTAATTTGCTCCATACCTTCCGCTTCCCCTAGTCTGCCCAGACCCATCAGCTCCCAGACAGCTTCTAGCCAACTTCAGCTCTCTGCCTGCCTTCGAGAAAAGAGTCGAGGAAGAAAAAAAGACCGCAGAAGTGGGATGAAAGGGGCCTGGCGGAGGAGTTTCACTTCCCAGACATTGATTGGAACGCGATTGCAAACAGGTGCTGCCGTGGTCCACTTTGTATCACGTGCGTGTACGCAAGAAAGCAAACTAACTGCCGCTAATAGCCTCTTTGCTAATACCAAACATGTAATTACGGTACGTTGCTTGTTTCATATTTAATCAATAGGCCAAATGAAAACAACCCCTGTTCCATGCTGATCAGGACTTATTAAACCAACTAATGACTCCAGGCTGCAGGTGGGTTTACCCAGTGTGTGGCCCTAGAGCCGAGCGGGGGAGGGAAGGGGAGCGTTGTGATAGGTTGGGGTCAACCACTTAGCGAGAGAGAGCAAGTAAGTCTTAGTGGCACTTGCTTCTTCAGCTTCTGGAGGAATATTGAGGTTAAATTTGTGTATTTCTCAGTCCAAACCCAATAAAGTTGTTTGGGGATCCAGTGTCACCACCCTGACATGGCTTTGCTCTGCACCCAAATGTCCCAATCGTCTCCTTCAGGGCCCACATGGCTCACCCGTCTCCCTTAGAAATTCTAGCCTCCACAGAAGCTTTCCAAAACCATGTGTGTGTGTGCGTGCGTGTGTGGTGGGGGGGTGGGGGGAGGTTTGGAGGAGGAGGAGGAGCAGCAAGCAGGTTCGGGGAGGTCTTGAGCGGTTGTTTGTTAGTGCGTTGATGTTGTTAGATTCATTGTTTCCTGTGTCGGTCAGGGTTTGGGTTTGTGTTGGCGTTGGCGCTGTTATTCTGGCTGCAGCGCGCTCCTCTCCTCTCCCTGCTTCTCATTACAGTGAATAAACACAGACAAAGTATTGGGCCGGACAAGTTTGGAGTGTGTACGTGTGTGCACAGCAGCTTGGTCTGTGGGTGTGTGTATGTGTGTGTGCCTCTGGATTGGCCTGTGGGTTGTTATTGCCTAAGAAATGGAAAGAGCTAAATTGAGCAAACACTTGGACAATTGGACAACAAATAAGCTGCAGTTGGAACCACTTTTAGTCAAAAAAGGGTTAGATTGTCACGCATGATGTAGCATTGCAGGCTGATAGTTGTAATCGTGATTTAAATGTGTTATAAATCAGCATCTATGGCTGTACAGCATACATTCACACTGCACTACACAAAGTATACATTCCAGGTTAAGTGTTCACATACTGCGAGCTGAGCTACTAACCAAGCTACATCTTTCAGTACCTTTTTTTCAATAAACAATTTAACATTTCCTCTAACTTTACTATTTGATGTAGTGGTGTAGCTTGGTAAAGGTTATAATGTTTCTTTATACTGCTATTGTTACAACTGTTGCTGACCTTTATTCAAAACACAAACACACACAACACTGCAACTACCCTGAATATAGCACGCATTACTGTTCCTGATCAATTTGTTATTGGACGTGTCTATATAAACACTACACACACACAGAAATCAGTGCGTTGTCTCGGTTTTCACAAAGAAAGTAGGAAATGTAGATTTGAAAGTAAAACAGCTCAAATATTCCATATTGCCCCATAAAGTACCTTCAATTTAACTTCTCACTGGCTTGTCGTGTGGCAAACTACTTTATTAACAGAGTAGCTTGGCTGCAACTTAACTACTTTAAATCCCCCAAGCAGCTTGCTTCCCCAACACAGGTGATAGTTTGGGTTTGAGATTATCACGACTGACAATGACTCTCTCTCTCTCTCTCTCTCTCTCTCTCTCTCTCTCTCTCTCTCTCTCTCTCTCCCCCCCCCCCCCCCCCCCCCCCTCCTCTCTCTCTCTCTCTCTCTCTCTCTCTCTCTCTCTCTCTCTCTCTCCCTCTCTTTTTCCACATTTTTATTTCTTTTTGATAATAGTTGCCTGTCAGCATCTGGAGAGTGTCTGGTCCTGAGACTGTCTAGGGAGCAGATTTTGTATTTTATATTCTCTGAGGGGACAGTATGGATCACTGTATATTCGGTACACACACACTCACACCAGTCACACACAAACACAATCAATACACACCCTCAAACGTCCCTTGACAGTCATGGCTGAGAGATGCTGGCAACAGGTGTGCAGTTGGGACCCTGTTCTGACAGCACTGGCAGATGCGCTCACACAAACACACACACACACATACACAGTGTGGGAGGGGGGGTAAAAAAAGTGTGGTAAATAAATAAATAAACAAAGGTAAGAAAGTATGTGCGAGCTGGTGACAGGAAGGTGGTCTCACAGGGCGGCGTGCTCCACTGCAGCTAATTAACCCCGGGAAATAATTGCAACAATATGCAAATGCTGTTTAGATAATTCACAGCGCTACCGTGCCAGGTAGTCAGTCACTCCGCTGCCTGCCGCACTGGGCGTTGCTGAAGAATTTTGTATGTGTGGTGTGTGTTGAGTTTGTGTATGTGTGTGTGTCACTTTTGGGGGTGGTGATGAAGTGTGGGAGGGGGGGGTACCTGCTGCTACTGCATCATCTCTGCAATTTATGTACATTGTGATACTCTATTGTCTCTATTTCCGGCATTGTTTTGGAGTAGTGGCCAAAACGGGAGACGGAGCAGTGCGGGGAAGAGCAGGTGGCGTTAGAGGCGGAGAAAAGGAAAGAAAGGAGGAAGAGAGAGAGAGAGGGAGGGAGACGGGCTAATGAAAAGGGCCTTACAGATGAGGGGTGACATGGCGAAGGAGAGAGGAGGGAGACTTCAAAGGACTTTGATGTCACAGCCTTTCAGACAGACAACTCCAGCTTCAGCCAGGCACACACACACACACAGACACACGTACACTGACTGAGGGGCAAGGGGGAAGAGGAGTTGCCTTGCTCTTGCATCACACGTTGCGGGGTGGATGGAGGAGGGTGCTGACACTACAGCCTCCCTCATGCTAATCTCCCCGTAAACACAAACTCTCTGACAGGTTAATTTACCTCTAGACAAACACGGCAACAGACAAACACACACACAAGAAAGAAAAAAAACGTGCCCGCATCAGCACATCATCAAATAGTACTTGTACACACACGTACGCCCAGGTTAAACAAAAATAAAGCATCAAATCACACACAGCCTCACTTTCTTCTCAAAGTAAAGTTTCAACAATATGATTCTCCACCATATGTGTGTGTTTAACACTGCCTCCTCAATTACCACCTTCAGGAAGAGAAACGTTGAGGCAATTATCTCGCCGTGATAATGTTCCGCCATAGTTTGTCATAAGCCAACGTGGAGGTTTATTTTGGATATTAACGGGATGGGTCTCCAAAGACGACGCCTGTGTCCTTTTATTAGTCGTATCACTAATTATTTGTTTTGGAGTCATACAAAACAGTTTGACACTCAATTAACAGACGAGGCTCCATCCTCTGTAGACCACGTGTTTGTTTATTTCCAGATTCTTTTTATATATATATCTATATGTGTATGCTAATTAAGAGATATGCCCATGTGTGTGTGTGTGTCTGTGTGTGTGTGTGTGTGTGTGTGTGTGTGTGTGTGTGTGTGTGTGTGGTATTACGAATAAAAAGATGTTTAACAATACCGGGCTTGTGATCCAGGTGTACAGGTGTTTGTCGTCTTGCGGTGTGAGCTGTTGTGTGGGAATGTGCTGTTGATTTCCGTCCAGGCGCTTTGATAGGAAATCAAAGTCGGGGGATCGATGTCACAAGTTCATTAACGGGCGCCCTTTTCCCTCGCCTGTACTTACTATACTTACCATTGTTCCTTCTAGACCCGGGATGGGCGCTTACATCTCGGTTAATTAAACCCGTCTACTGCTCGAGCATATGCATGTGTGCAAGATAAAATGTGCCTGCGAGTGTGTGTTTGTGTTAATATCTCTGTGTTGTTTTCATTTGACCTTCCTGGTGTTTTCCCATTATGCCTCTGCTTGGCGTATAGACGCCGCATCGATTCAGCAACGGGGGTACAAATTAAGATTTAAACGTTACGTCACCCTGCCTATTGAGTTTTGCATTTAGGGCATTTGCAATATGCAAGACTTATTGATCTGCTGAAGTGCGGCTCTTTATAGAATCCACCCCCAGGCCGCTGCCATCACTTTTTTTCTTATCTCCTTTGCACCTCCCTCTCTTTTCGGCTGGCCTTGGGGTGCAGGCTTTTGACGATGTAGCTTTATATTTCGAGGAGTTTGATAAGTCTATCTGAAGGTGCTCCTCCCTCGCCTGCTGAGTCTTCGTTGTCCATCAGGTTTCTACCAATGTGGCTTCAAGTGTATCTCGACAATAGCCGTTTCATTGCGAGTGTTTTCTTGACATCTTGAAAATTGTGTGAAAGTTAAACTTGTTTGGCTGATTATGAAAAATGCCAAGCCGAGTACAAACATTGTTGTGACATAAGTAGCTGCGACATTTACATTTAGGAAAAGGTAGCAAAAGCTCGTCCATCATGTTGAGAAAAGGGGTCCGACTCACTGTGAACTTTATTAAGAGAGGAATGGACGAGTCTGAAGCAGCGTTACATGACAGAAATGTGTGTGTTTGTGTTTTATTGCTGGGACAGGAGGCTGATGGGTTGGCATAATTAAAGCAATCACAGGACAAATGATGTTAAAATGACTATAATGTTGGCAATGAGTGGTAGGATGCACAAAAGTGTTTTCATAGCTGATAGAAATGTGGTCTGACTCCTGTTTCCCTCTCTTTTGCAATATTCTAAACATTTGCTTGAATGTGATTTGGAAGGTAGCTAACGTTTACACTCTTGTGGTTTCTATTAATCACGCTGTTTGGTGTATAATGCCGCAAATGACTTTGTGTGTGTGTGTGTGTGTGTTGCAGGAAAATGGTTCCTCGGAGGAACACGTGCTGTACGTGTGGGACCACTTTGTGTCCAAAGCTGCAGCCAAGAATGTCTTCATCATTGCCCACAGCTACGGAGGGCTGTCTTTCGTTGAACTGGTGAGTGTTTCAGTTTTCCACTTATCCTCCTTACCTCCCACAAAGACACACCGAGACACACACACACACAATACACTCACACACTTGTCAGCGCTTCATACCATCTCTCTCACATACACACTGGAAAACATTTGTGTTTGCATAGAAACACACATGGACACACAAATACATTTACTTAGAAAAACAACACACATACCGAGACACACATGCATATAGTATATATTAGTAACACTGGTTACCTCAGGGAGACAGCCAGCAGAGTGATAGTGTGTGAAACATAGTGGAATGATTAAAAATAAATAGCATTTACTTTCTTTGAGAAAGTGATGCTTCTGTAAACAATCTGCTTCATCCTTGTCCTTGGGCACTATCCTCCTCCTCCACTTCTTCTCCACCTCCTCCTCTTCTGCACCTCATCAGCAGGAGAAAAAGGGGAAAGGAGAGAGGCTGGTTCAAGAAAAGTAGGGATGGCAAATCAGCAGTGGGTTTGAAGGAAGTAACAGTGCACCGGGGAGGGGAAAGAAAAAGTTTCTCCCCAGCGCTTCACTTCAGAATGGCACCATTCTGCTAAATGAGCCTATAGTGTGTCTTTCAGCGCTTACATAAAGACATCCAAGTGCTTATGTGTGTGTGTTTGAGTTACACATCTTGGCTGTACAGGTAGCCAATACGAGATTTGGATGAATTATTCACGTGACATTATGGCAATGCAGGAGTGGTGCGCGGGTTTATGTTTGCAATCCTGTGAGCTCGCACCTTGCTTGAGTTATCATCCAATCTAACATATAACAGCAGATACAGTATACATCAGACAGCAACACCCCAGAAGAGCAGACGCATGGAATGAGTACACAGGAATTGCTTAACAGTGCATTTGGAAGGTTTTTTACGTTTGATATTAAAGTAAAAATCATTATACATAATTTTTTCACAGCTTAATTATCTCTTGTTTATATATATAATATTAATTTTTTAACAACTTTAATTTGACTTAACACTGATGATTGTTGCAATGGTCTTGTTATTAATATTTCACACCGGAGCTTATGCTATATTTCTACCAGTTATTTTTAAAAGCTTAATTGCATGAATCATTAAAGCTACAGTTAGTAGAATGCACTTTGCTTTGTTAAATTTGCTGAAATCCTTAATAGATCTAGATAAAACGAAAAAATTAAATAAACTGAGTGCCCAGATCAAGTCTCTGCAGAAGTACCAACCTTTACCACAGGGGGCAGTTCTACCTCAGCTGTCAATCATTGACGCACATTCTCGGATTCAAAATTTAGATTTTACTCGCTGCAAAATCGTCTGCTTTATTCTAGATTCTTGTTACCCGACTGCAGCACTGAAAAGTATCAAAGTATCCAGGCATTTCTAATCAAAGGCTCTTGGAATGAGTCACTGTCGGTATTTGCAACTTTAAGAAATTGAATTGAAGAGCCGCGCTCAGCCAGCCCTGCTGTACTTAGCTGTGTTAATATTTAAACATACTTTGACAGATTCGCCGCTGTGCTCACCACGTCCCATATTATTGAGGACACATCTCTCCTCTTTTCTTACGAAGGGTAGGAGGAGGGAGGGAGCTGGAAGGATGAGGAGTGTGGCTAGTGGGGGGGGGATTAAAGGTGGGCACTTGTCCCACTGGTGTTTTTCAGCAATATTTTCCTTTCTCCCTTTTTTCTTTCACCTACACTTTTTTTGTTTGGTATTTTGTAATTTTAATTTGGCTGCTAAATATTCATGCAGTGTTTTGTCCGTGACAGCCTCACAATCTCCTGGGCTTTCTCGCTGTGTGATGAAGTCGAGCTATTCTCTCTATTTGTATTTGTCTGTGTGTCTCTGTTGCCTTCGGTCTCTCCCTTTCTTTCTCGCTCTCGCAAAGGCCTCGACGAGGTTCTAACTGCTTTCTTTTATGCGATGTCCTTGTCATACAGAAGCCTGCTTAAAAAACTCATATATGTGCATATATAAACACATATAGCAGATGCAGTATAGGGAAGATAACATCAAAACAAAGGCTTGAAACATCCTTGTGTTCAAATTAAATGACAGGGTCTTCATACACAGTATATCATTTTGTGGTGTTCCCGGAGGACATCCCAGCTTCCTCCTTTGCTTCTTTTTCAAACTCCGCCACCCTTTATGCACATATAGACACACTGACATTGATGCACACGCATACAAACACAAGTAGTTTACTTCCCTCTACAGCCACCTTGGACCTCTCTGAGGCTTCGGCTGCCTTGGGACCGAGAGTTTGGAACTAAATTATGAAATACATCTTTGGAACTAGTCGCCATGGTCCTGTGACTGTTTTGAAAGCGATGGAAATTAACAACATGTTTGAAAGTCACACCGGCAGTACAAGAGAATGCTCTCCCCAGAATAGCATACATACATACTGTGTCCTTCAGGGCAGCTTTAAAGACTGTAACCGTTGATTTACATGTTTACTTTCACTTAATAATGCATGATAGGGCTGCATGATTTTACCGAAACATCATATTGCGATGATTTGAACTAGATCTGTGATGTGATAAACATATTGTTATATAATTGCTTTGTTTAAGGCTGAAAATGCTGTGACGCTCTGACTCATTTCTTACTTTTTTACCTATCAGAATTCAGGACAATATATGAAATAGATTTTACATTACAAGTGGCTATTTCTCATATCTTAAACTCTAACAAACCAGGGAAGGACTTGATGGTTTTAGGGTTGGCTAAGATAATTGATCATCAATCATGCAGCTTCAGTCAGCAGTGTGTTCCTGAAAAACAGAATGTATGGAATGACAGGAACGTGGAGTTTCTCTTGCACTATAGGTTTGTTACTGGGCATTGTTTACATTCTTATTCCAGGCTGTTATTTTATCCACATGCACTCAAACTTCTCTCCACTCTATGGGAATATATATATAAATACACACATGGGATTTAAGCCAAACAGTATACATTTCTTACTTGTTAGTTGTTGTGTTTTTTTGTTTTTTTTTGCACTCACTCACACACAAGTATGCACACGCTCGCATAAACAAGCTCACACAAGCACACACTCACACGCATATTCTACTTAATTGAGGAAAAAGTGTTCCGGTGGGGATGAGATGGGCGGCGTGCGCACACGGCTAAGCGAGTGCAGCGCTGCGCCTTGCGGGATGAACCGTTTGACACATGAGCAGACCCAGAGAAAACAAGCTGTCTGAGGGTTAATTACTACTCCCCTTTGCAGTTAATAAATACATTTCTGATCAAGCACATCAAAAAAAAAACACAGGGGCCCGCCGTTAATTCCTTCTTGCCCGCTCCCCTTGCTCCAGAGCACGTTAGCACCCCCCTCCGCCCACCACCCGCCCCAGTTTGGAGCGCTCAAGTGTTTCATTGCAATTTGATTTCTTTTAAAACACTTCTAGGTGTGTGCTGACTAATTATAGATACATCAAAGAGGAGCTAACTGCCTTTGAATGAGCGAGAGAGAGCGGGAGAGGTGGGGGGGGGGGGAGGTTGATCACTCCCCACCTCTTCCAGCTTTTCCCCTCTCTATCGTTCCTTAGCTATCACAAAATCCATCTTTATCAGTTCACAGCTCTCAGTCTCTCTTGCTTCCTTAGAGGTTCTAGTCTCCTCCAACATCCACTTTAATGCTTGGCCAGCTTGCTCTGCTCCTCCCTGCTCCTCTTCCTCACTCTACATCTCTCTCTATCTCCCAGCTATGTAGTTTTGAGGGAGTTAGGCCATGTTTCCCTGATTGTGCTACTTTGATTTCAACCCAGTGGTCTGATATTCCTCCTCAAACTTTGGGGGATTGTGGCCGGGCTGTGTTGTATCTCTCTACCTCTAATACACACACACACACACACACACACACACACACACACACACACACACACACACACACACACACACATAGGCCATGCTCTTTTGTTTCTTTTCCAGGTCCACATTATTCCCCTTTTCACCTGAGGACAAAATTTCACCCCCAGAACGAAATGGAGCAAGAGTAGGAATCCAAGGGAATAGGAAAAGCTAGAGAAAAAGGGCCCAGCCTCCATCGCGTCCTCCACTCTGCCCGTCTTTTCATCTCTCTTAATTGCCAGGAGTGAGGTGGAGGAGGAGGGGGAGGAAGAGGGTGGTGGTGGAATTGTAAAGTGGCGGCGTTGGTGAGGAAGGGTTGTCTAACCCGCACTAACCTTCCCGCTCGGCAAGTGAAAAAGGAGCGCTGTTATTGGATAGGACAGGGCAGCATTATATAAGGTCTTATGTAAGAATGCATCTGTCTCCCAATACGCAAATGTGTGGGTGCCAACCAGACAACCACAACAGCCTCAAAAACACGATTACAGATTTAAGTTTCCTCTACACACACGCCACATACATACATACATACATGCTTGCAGGATGTAGTTTGGACAAGTGCCTGTACGCCGCCATCTGCTTCCATCTATAATGAATATAGCTAGATGTCTCCCTGTGTTGTCTTCACGTCTGCGTGTGTGTTGTGGCTAGGTGTGTGTGTGTGTGTGTGTGTGTGTGTGTGACGTGGGCAGAGACGCTTGAGGTGAGACGGATAGATATGGAGATGTGCAGGATTTGTTCTGTCCCCGTGGATTCCGTTGCCCGCACCGGTGTGTGGAGGATGAGAAAGGCGATACACTGCTGGGCGAATCAATCCGAGTTGGAGAAGTTTGTTTATGGCGGTTGAAGTTGAGGAAATGAATGAATTTCCCAGGCGTGCTGTGGCGTCTTTACCCTCCATTACAAGTTTTTATGTTCCGTGGCGTCGGAAGGTACAAAAACAGCTTGTTCAGGCACAGACGAGACAAAAAAAACACCAAACACTGCGTGTCTTGTCAGGTCGACAACAAAATAAAGACCCCTCATATATTCCAAAATCCGCTCTTCTCCGTGTCCTCTTCCGTGCCCTCATTTCCTTCGTCCCCCCAATCCCCGCCAGCCCCCCCCCCCCCCCCCCCCCCCCCCCCCCCACGCCCCCCTCCCTCTCCCAGTCGCGGTGACCCTGAGGGCAGCACTAGTGCCAAGTGTGCCCTCTGTGCAGGACTCTGGGCCTGGCAGTGGTCTGCACGGCTCCATGACTGGCATGGTAACAGCCCTCCGAACACATGGCGCTGTGCTCACACTGCCAATCCTCATCGTGCTTTTCTCCCTCCAGCAAACCTCTGGGAAATCACAAGTGCGTACATGGATATCAAGTCAAACGGCAGGATAAAAGACTTACAACGCGCAGCTTGTAATGAAGAAAAAGAGCACAACCACTGACAGTAAAATGTAAGCACAAGTGGCTTCAGTTATCGTAGACTGCCAAACTGAAGTCATTGGCTTTGTTGGATGTTTGGTCTTGTGGGTTGACGTCTCTACAGGATTTGCCAACTTTTCTTTGGACTTTTGCTACTCTTTTGTGTTTTCCCAATAATTTTAAGATTCTCCCAAGTGGGGCTCAAGACTTTCGCATAATACTTTGCAGTGTGTGTGTGTACTTCATCTTGACGCTTACTCATATCACAGTTTTCCTTTGATAACACAACACAAACACACACACGTCAGCAGCTGCCTGCATGCCTCGTAAACGCACACGACCTGAACTGAACTTCAAACTTGAAGTGAAGGTAATTTCTCTAGTGGTTTTCAACGCCTTCAAACAAAAGTCAGGAGTTGAGATCTTCTCTCTGAATGCGCCGTTCGAGGACCTGCGCAACCTTCACCTGAGTTCATCGCCGCACAAGCAAAAATCACTTCAATTTGTTGCCTAAATACTCGCTGCTCTGAACACTTCCATGCTCAGGCTCTGAAAAAAACACAACCGCCCTCGTCTAATGTTGTGTGCACGTCTCAGCTGTCTTCGAAAAACTCCGATGCTAGTCTGTGTGTTGCTACTGGAGGGGATGAAGAAGTAAAGGTTTGTTTTCATCTCAAGGTTCTCCATAGCTGGCGGGCTGCAAGAGGTGCAGTAGTCATGTAGCATTTTCTTATGCGTATGTCTACATGAGCGGGATGTGTGTGTGTCATATCTGTGCGTGTGTGTGTCTGTGTGTAATATAAAGGGTGTCTTTTTTGCCAGGTTGTGTGTGTGTGTGTGTGTGCACGTGCAGGTCTGTGTGTGTCAGCTGTAGCCCGGAGAAGCCTGTATCATCGCGAGCAGAACAGCTTGGTGGAGAGCAGCTATCAGAGAGTGTGTTGAGGGCTGAGGAGGAAGAGGGTGAGAGGCGATGATAAATGGCCGGGGCACGCTAGCAGAAATTAGTGGAGCCGTATGCAAAGCTGTGCCGTTTTGTTTGATGTGAAACAAAAGGACCACCGTGACAAAAAAGTGCCTGCCAGCCCACACAGCAGGACAGCAGCCCTCAGGACATACACCATCACCACCATTGAGAAAGACTGTGTGTGTGTGTGTGTGTGTGTGTGTGTGTGTGTGTGTGTGTGTGTGTGTGTGTGCGCTTGTGTTTGTGTTTGCACATGTGCCGGTACGCGCTCGTGTGTGTACTTGGTAATACATGCATATCATGCATAGTGCTGTTTTCCAGTCCTGTCTATATTATGTATATTATCCCTCTCTGTGTTTTGTGCCGTGCTTGTAATGACAGACAATGGCCGCTCCTTTGTACGCCGTGAAAAGACTCGGTTCCTTCCTCAGTGCAGCTACAGCGTATTTGCTCTATTAAGCGGCTGAAATATAGACGTCTAATTTCTTACTGAATGAATAGGCATCTTCGAGAGCGCCTCTCCTCTTAACATAAGGATGTAAATTGAACTGTTTAAATGTCACGGCTAGCAAGCTGATTTGATTTGAATTGATTTGCTTGTTTCTTGGGGGGTGGGTGGGGAGGGAGAAAAAAAAAGAAAGGACCTCCCTCGCCAAACCTTAGCGGCGCTGGCTGCCACAGATAGAGCAAGGTCTTTCTTTCCGCCTCAACAACACATTGTAAGGCTTCTGAATTCTTCTATCTGCTGTGATTATGTACAAATGGCCTTCATTTGCCATCCATTTCAAAGCTGTAGTGCTGCATTGTGACTGGAGGCAGATGACGCAGACCAAATTATAGCGGGTTTGCTGTCTGAAAAGGATACTCGCACAATGGGCTTTGTGAAGTATTCCCTTCAATACGTCGCCATTATTCTTACCTTTGTTGGTGTCTCTCTCTGTGTTTCAGGAGCATCTTTTGGTTTGTAGATAGGCCGAGGTGAAAATACTTTGTCTCCTCGGCTATTACTTCAACATATCCGGCAAAAATGATTTTCCAAAAGATATTCTCATATCTTTGCTGGATTTTTTTTAATAACATTCATCATTAACCGTGCCTTCCATTGAAGCTCTGAGAACATCTCGTCATTTTTTTTCTTCATTTTGTCTGTAGCAACGTCACGTTTTGTATCTGGGTAGTGTCAGAAGCAGTTGAGGAAAAGGTAGTTTGAGGTGTGACGGCTGGCGGGAATGAGCTTAACGTCCCATCCTGAGCAATGTAAGCGAAAAGGGCTCACAGAAAATTATACCAGAACCCGCTACCTCCTGTCCAGTCCATTGATTGACGGTGTGTGCAGTCATAAAGGAACCAACGCTAAATGAGAGCAAACAAAGCAGGAAGAATGTGCCTTTATTTTTAATTGCGATCAGACAATAAATATGCCCGCCACCACGCCTGGTCAGGCAAGGCTAATGACGGACTGTACCTTCCTGTCTGCCAGCTCATGTTTTTTGGGAGAAACTGTCACACAGTGTGCACAGGTGTTGTGCAGCAAGTGAGATCCGATTTGAATCAGTTTTTGGCAAATCAAAGCATTGCAAACATTTCAAAACGGTTCCCTAAAGTTGCAGAAAGACACACAGCTCTTAACAAATGGTTTGCGTACATTTTGTAAGCATACATACACAAACGTTGATTCATTGTCGCCGCCACATATTGCGATGGGTTGATATTTTACCTATTTCTCAGTCTTAGTGAGTGGATTTCGACCTGCTTTCCTAAGAAACACAGCTACAACTCAGACAGGAGAAACTGTCAGGAGAGCCTGGAAGGGAAAAGCTTCACATTGTGTTCTTGCGTTTACCAGCTGTTCCCCCTGAACCTTGCTCGAGGAGTCCTGAAGGTATAGCTAAAGTACAGCACCTATAGATTCAGGATACGCTCCTGCTCATTCCTCATGTGCTTCTTTTGAAATGGTTTGGGGTTTTGAAGGTTACCTGACACGCACCTGAACTACCAAGGGCGATCCAATACCTTCACCCTGTACCAATATCGACCTATTCCTATAGCCAGAATACTGTATGTTTGTCGATCCCTATCTCTCTCTTCTCTCTCTCTCTCTCTCTCTCTCTCTCTCTCTCTCTCTCTCTCTCTCTCTCTCTCTCTCTCTCCCTCTCTCTCTCTCTCTCTTTCTCTGTGTTTTTCCCTGTCTCTGTGGTATTAAGTAGTTTGGGTACACAGCTGCGTCAATCTTTTTTCATGCCCTGTTGAGTGAGTTGATGTCTTCATTTTCTGCTTACTGAGAGGAAAGTTGCTCTGCAATAGCGTGTACTTATCATCAATCACCCCATTGCCGCAGTTACCTTGTACATAAGTTAAGTTACGCCGTACTTCTGAAATCATCGGTCTCCAATCCCGTTTGATGGCCACCAATTTGAGATTCCAGGATACTGAGAGCATGAATAAATGCCTGAGTGATTCATAATAAGTAGTTTCTCTTATCTGGTCCTTGGTCTGACCGTCTGCGCTTTTAAAGTGTTGAGCACGCTTTCACCAGGTCGTCACGGTTACCCACTATCCTCCTTCGTTCCTCATAACACACAGGTGTTGCCATGGCAATGTAATTGAAAATCATTACAACTCAAACAAGTATTGTTCAGGTGACTATTCATACTCTCCTCTCACCTTTGTGTCTTTCTGTTTTTCTCCCCTGTGAAAAGGAAGTGAGAATCCATCTGTCCTCAACACATCACTGTGCAAAGACTCCTTTTTTTTTAATCTCTTGTCCTGACCACCCACACCACACACACGGGGCCTTTCTCACTACCTTGTGATATAAGACGGCGTGCTAGTTTAAGTTCATTTGAGTTCAGTTAAATCTTGAGGGATTCATCTTTACATATTTACTGGCTGAGGCTGATCTTGCTGTAAGGTTCTCCCCTTGCCCCATTGATCTAGTGCGCATGTTCGCTCCCGAGGTTACGGGACGTGCTTCCATTTGCATAAGGCCCTGGGCAAGGTTCTTTGCACCATTGATTGGCCTGTCCATGAGCGCCCCGTGCCTCCTCACATTGATCACTTTGGTTTTTTTTTCTTCCCAGAGACAGTGCTACTCAGAGTTCAGCCGCAGCTCCGGCATATCAGACCTGCCGGAGGAAGATGAAGACAGCAGAAGAGACAGGGGGGACTAGGGGTGAGAGAGGGGTAACGGGGGAAGATACTTAAGCACCAGTGTCTTCACAACAGTGCGTAGCTGTGCTTTGAATTTTGACACTTAGGCTGAGGGAGGTAAAAACCTGCTTCACCTTCGTTTCGTCGCTTCCTTCCGTGTGTGTCTCCCTGTAAAGTTCAACCTGATGGTGCGTGCTGCTTTTACAGGCATAAACACGCGCATATATGCACATAATCAGTCACAGAACAGGATACACGCGCCTTAGCATTTCCTCGTCTCATACCCCAATCCAGGAGCATCATCGTCACATTGCCGCCGTCTCCCTCGCCCTTTCCTCCCCCCTGCTGCCTTTTTTTCTTTCTCATGCCTCCTCTCTCTCAGTGGTTCTCCTCTTTTGCTCCGTACTGCCTTCTGTCTCTCTGCCCGCTCAGCTGGTCAGAGGATGCCGGTTTGATTTGCTTCTTAATATGCTTAACTTGCACGTTACAACTTCAATTACTCTCAGATTAAGGAAATAATAAAAAAAATTCCAGTCAAATGTGACAAAGTAAGCTTACTCCAGATAGCATCCATATACTCTGATCCAAATAATGAGAGAAGTGACTGACCGTCTCCTTTTGTGTCTTTTCTGTAAAGGTTTACACATTTTTACGCCGCTATTGGTCATTTCAAGACGGTGTATTAAGTTGTTTTGACGACTTTGATAATATTTTGTATCTGATTTAGCTTTTATATGAGTTGCACAATAGTTTTTACAAAGGACATAACTTATAACTCCAAGTACTACCCAAAGCCTTATGTGTTTGCGTTGAAATGAGGGCATGCTATATGCCGCGGCTACATGCCGTTTATCCCGCACAACGTCAATTGGCGACTCAAAGGCTCAGACTCCCACAATGCACCTCTTCTCTTTGTTCTGCCGCGTGAGAGCAGTCTGCCACTTTGTCCGCCCGCCTCTCTCGTCCCGCCGGCTCGTTGCCTGAGAGGCGAGGTCTCGCTCTCGCCCCTCTCCTCTCCTTCAGTCCCCACGCTCGCTCTCGCCCTCTTTCATTTGTTCTCTTAAGATCCATTGGCCGCTGCCGTTCACCTTTATCTTTCTCTCTCTCTCTCTCTCTCTCTCTCTCGCTCTCTCTCTCTCTCTCTCTCTCTCTCTCTCTCTCTCTCTCTCTCTCCCTCTCTCTCTCTCTCTCTCTTTCTCTCTCTTGTTTCACTGTCTCTCACCTTCCTCGTTAATTCACAGCCAAACTCTCCTTTGGTCACTCATTCCCTCTCTGTCCCTATTACCGCCCCCTCTCCGTCTTACTCCACTTACTCCTCCTACTCCTTCTTTCTCTCTTTCTGATCAATAAAATTACCTCTCCTTCCCTTTTTCTGTCTTTCACAAAGAGCCCAGTTTACACAGTCTTTCGCCCGTTTGTGTGCCCCTCTTCTCAGCTTTGATATTGAGTCACTTTCTACTTCCCACCCCCTCTTCACCTCAGCTTCTCATCTGCCTCGCTACTTCAGCCTTGGCCGCCTCAGCGCCATGCTTTACTTGACACTGAACTCACTTCTGTCTTTCCCCATTGCTCCCATTGATATGTTATGCCTTTTCTCCTTAACAATAACCACTCATTTTATGCTTTCATTTCCTTTCTTCTCAGACTCTGGGTTGCCACCACATATTCACTGCAAAATAAAATAAAAAGCAAAAACTAAATTGTAATTATCGCCTCACAAGTGGATCAATATTGTTGTCTTTTCTGTTCTCCCGCGCGTCCTTTTGCTCAAACTCGCCTTTAGTTCTCGTTCTCGCCATCGTATCTCTGCGCGTTCACCTGCTGTGTCGGCTTGTGTCAGGCGGTTGCGACCCGGGTCACCTTCAACAGAAACACAGAGGGGATAAGAGCGTCTGACGCGAGGTTTCAATGTGGATAAGATGACATGTTGACAGCTCAAATGAATCGCTTGTCACATGTCATTTTTTTTCCTTCCTTCCCCCCCTTGTTAATTTTGCCATAAGAACGCTACTATATATGAAAGGAATCTTGAGGACATATGGGGTTTGTGCATTGTCAGGCAGAGTCAGATCAACACATTCAATCCATTAAGCTTTTCTGTCTTTTTGTTTTTCTTTCTTACCCTGGAGATTGTGAATGGTTTTCATTCTGCGGGCAAAACATAAGAAGGAAGAATGAGTCTAGGAACGTGAAAGAGGAGAGAGAGCGCGGCGTTTTTTTGTGTGAGAAGCTGTGAGGAGCAGCTAGGCGGATCCTGGTGCAAATGTCAGTGAACCCGGTGACTCTGAGGTTGAAGTTTAAACCCTCTCTGCCTCCTCTCCTCTCTGTTTGTCACGTTGCGTCTCCCTCTCTTGTTTTCTCTCTCTCTCTCTCTCCTCTTTTTGCGTTACCCCCCTCAAACTCCTCCGCTCTCTGCTCCCCTCTGCCTTTCAACCGCTTTAAAGTTCTACTGCTGTGTTTTCACTTTGCCTATGCTGAACCCTCAGCGCCGGGGTCAGCAGCATTCATTTAAAGTGTTTGTAAAGAATTTGAGCGTCAGTCTGGCTGTAGTAAAACAGGCAATCACACGGTTTCTCACTCACTTCATATTTTCTGCACTTAAACCCACTGAATACCCTATAGTATCTATTCAGCTGATGTATAACTCGGACACTTATGGAAAAGCCTCGTTCCAATCCTTTATGGCAGCTTTTCCAGGCGTGTGTTTTAGTTATGTACCTGCAGTAAAACATATTTAATTTTTTAAGCCTGGAAAGCTGACACTGAAAAGAGATGAACTGTTTTATGTGGCATTTTAAGGCTTTATGTGCTGTGAAATACGACGGAGGTTATGAAAGAGCAAAAGGGAGATGGAGAGAGAAGGGAAGGGAGACGGCGAGAGAGAGAGCGGGCGGGCGGGCGGGCGAGCGAGAGACTCCTGGCGTGGAGGAGCCTTTGATGTCTTCGCTCGGCTTTGGAGCTGAATGCAGAACCCACTGAAGTGTTGGTCTTGTTTCATGGTGGGAATATGGAGGCTGGATGGTGCCGTCCGAGTCAAACAAACACACACGCATGCAAACGCACACATATTTTGTTTTTGTTTTTTTAACGTGTGTGTGTGCGTGTGTGTGAGAGAGTACAAATTCTTTCATGTTCAAGCATGAGTGTGCATTTTGTTCTTTGGGGCTTGTTTTATCTGTCCCACTACGGCAGGTTCTCATTTCGTCCCCCTGCCACGCCACTCATTAGTTTGTGGTTCATGTTTGAATCGGTTACCCTGTGCAGTGCGCGTGCGCGCGCGTGTGCGTGTGTGTGTGTGCGTGTGTGTGTGTGTGTGTGTGTGTGTGTGTGTGTGTGTGTGTGTGTGTCTCTCTGTCTCCTTTCCTATTAGATACATTCACACTGAACGATTCCCGCCGACGCCTCTGACATCGGCTCTCATGCGTGGCCCCCCCCCCCCCCCCCCCGCTCTCACTTTCTCGCTCTCTCGGCCTTGAACATTAAAAACATCTTGGTGGTGTCAGACATGTTTTAACCCCTCAACACCACCCAGCCAACGGGCTGTGGAAACCCCCATCCCCCTATCCCCGCTCCTTTATTTCCATCTCCCCTTCATCCCTCTTCTTCTTTACCCCAAATACCTTGCCCCCCTCCCCTTGGCCTGTGATACCACTTCTCCCATGAACGCGACCTCTTCACCTCTTGTTGCACCCCCCACCTCTCTCTCTCTGTCTCTCTCTCTCTCGCACTCTCTCCTTCTCCCTCTTTTCCCTTTCTTCCTTCCTGTATCTGTTTTTTGGCTTTGCTTGGGGTGATGGTTAGTTGATTTGGTCTGATTTCTCTTTGATGAAAACACTAGGGGGCACTGCCTGTCCTTTGTTACCCCTCTCCTTCCCTTAGCAGGCGTGGATGTACTGTATGTGTGTTTTGTGTGTTGCATGTGTGTGTGTTTGTGTGTTTTGTCTACATCTATGTGCCCTGTGTGTGTTCCCCAGTTTGTGTTTGGGTGTTGTTAAGAAGCACTCTCTTGTCTGTAATGGGTGACACAGATCTGCAGACAGGCAGGCAGCAGGTCTCTAGTGGTCAACAGAGCCGCTGCTCGGCACCCGTCCACCACCCCCTCCACCCCCCAATCTGTTGGGTGAACCCAGGGGTGTGGGTTAATGAAAAGGGCTCGGACCACCGAGAGGAACGACAGTCATCTCCCAGACACCTCTGTTCACCTCCGGGCCTCTGAGACCCTCTGTCCATGACAGGCCCCGCTCTTCATGTCTCTCTCCCCACGTCGGCCCTCCGTCCCCTGGGTCACGCCGCGTCGCCTGCCTGCCCGGGGGCCGCCAAACACGGCTCACCCCGGCGTGGCTTCAGACAAAGGTAGACAAACTAAAAGCGAGAGCAGGGTGTATTTTGAGTGGATGAGGGCGTTTATATGTGAGAGCCGCTGCCCTGTTTATCCAAGAGGTTAGCCGTGTAGACCAGGGATCCTGGTCGCAGTCGGGTCAGGTCAAGGAAGAGGTCTTCTCCAAAATAAAGACCGGCTCCAGACATCCGAGTGGGAGAGAAGACAGACAGGGCATAGACCTTTATTTCCACTCTGCCGGTTGATTGCCTAGGACGCCGCCACACCTCACGTGGTCAATCCAGCAACCACTAAATGTACTGAGCATCATTTCTATACGTGCCATATGCACGTCTGCGCAATTAGCCATTATGTGTCCAGAAGTCCCTTGATGAACGTGATTGTTTTTGAAGGAAACTCTGAATTATTGATTTGTTGTTGGACTTTTTTCAGCGAGCAGACAGCTGATGAGGGGTGTTTGATAGTGCTAATTGGCAGCTCCCGTCCATGCAGTGTGTGGTTGGTGGTGGGTTGGGGCTGGGCGAAGTGAAGCGCTGCTATTGTTTAGAGGTGTCAAACCCAACACAGAACAAAGAGGACGGGAGAAATGTGCTGCGCTCGCCTATCAGCGTGCTGAAAGCAGCTGAAGTACGCACTCACACACACACACACACGCACGTAAATATATATTATGTAGATGTATGGATGCACATGTGTACGTCCACTCGCTATACGCACACAATAGCGTCAACCGTCCACGCGCGCACACACAACCAAGTTCGTCCACACTTGCAAATGCATAGTGACACACACACACACACACTCACTCACACACACACATGCATGCACGCACGCACACAAACAGCCTGAAAATGACAAGATAATCACCACATTCAAACTTACCTTCAGCTCTGGGTAAATGCCTTTCTCTGAGATAAACTAATAAATATACTGTTTTCCTTTCAAATGTTCTCCACTGAAGGCCCTAATTACCATACGCTGACAAAGACCTGACAGAGGTGTAATAGTTAAAAAGGTAATTTGACTACAAGTAGGAGTTTGGGTGGAGAAAAGGGTCAGCGTGCTTTCCTATCCACGGCCCCCCCCTCCCCTCCAAACCCCCCTCCGCCTCTCTCTTTAATGGTTTATTCACGCTTTTTCGAGGACTTTTTTTTTGTATGATTGACTGACAAGGTCTTTTTCCGAAATAGCATCTTCAGTAATGAGAAATAATTGACTCCCTAATCAAAAAAAGGGTTCACGGAATCCACAAACCCAACTGTAATCTTCTGTGGCATTTCCAGCAGAATTGACAGTCCTCATAGCTTCGGGCTCTATACCACTTTGATTTAATTGCTTTTTTTTTTATAAGATTAATAATATACTTTGGATTGCACGTGTGTACGTACATGTGTGCGTGTGTGGGGAGGGGGGTGTTTGTGTGTGCGTTCGGTCCTCACGCTACTCTTAATAAAGGCTTTGTTTTTAATCAACAATAGCACTTGAAAAGCACTCCAACTTGTGTACTACTTTTGTAAATCTAGCATTTAATTCATTAAGGGAATAACTGTGAGTGATTTCATTAAGTACCGATGATGCACTGATGTTTGTTAGTGCTTTATTTTAATGAACTATATGAGAATAACTTCACAGTGATTCACAGTCTATTACTACAACCAACTTTTTATTATGTATTAGTGTATTTCATATTGTATATTTAATAATTTTACTTATGATAATAGAATACTACATAATATAAATAATACTACAACAAATAATAATATTAATAATAATACAAATGAGAATGATAATTTAAAGTACCCAAATGTATGCACAAAATCTATTATAAATAATTTACCAATGTTTACTTAGTCCTTTTAAAATGAAATTTCCCACTGTACAACTTAACTTTTATTTTTAATGACATTTTTATATTTTTACCTTCTTTATACACAAAAAAAAATTACATTAGAAATCCAGAATGGATTATTTCTTTTGCTAATAAATCTTGTACTTGAGCTCAGTTTTGTGTATGTAATTGTCCGATTAGATGAGTTTGTATTTTCTTATCCTCTTCCATGTCTTGGGATTATTTAGCCCTAAAAATACTAATTTAATTGAATGTGCCTTGAGAGTCGCAAAGTTTTTCATGATGGGGCAAATGAAGTTGTAGCGTTTTCCCTGCCTGTCTAATTTGTAATATGGCCTCAACCCCTTCTCCCTCTCTTTCTCCTCTGACTCATCTTTCCTCTCGTTAAAAAGCTGCTTTAAATCGTGGCTTGTGGCAATGAGAACTTAATTTCAGATTGTTATATATTTCCATTAATTTCTTTCGGCCTTCTGTAGTCTCCCTCCCTCCCTCGCTCTCCTTCCTTTTGAGTACAGGGAGATCACAGAGCCTCTCTTTTTTCTTCTTCTTCTTCTCCTTTTCAGGGGCTCTCTGTCTGTCCTCCTGCCCCACGGCACAGGAGACAAGTGAATAAGAAGCGGCGGAGAATGATAACCGAGGGAAGGAACGCTCTCTTTGTCACTTTCATTAGCACTGTCTTTTACCTCTCCTCCACTTTCCATTTTTCCCCTAACTTCCCCTTTTTCTCACCCCCTCATTTGACCGTGAGCGGTGTCTCACTCTGAGATGGGTCGACTGGCCCTGGAAGTTTAAACAAAACGCCTCCCCTGAGAAACCAACTCCTGCAAACCCTGAAGGGACACACACACACACACACACACTCTCACACACGCACCTGACTTGCCAGATCTGCGCAGAACAGAAGGCACCTCCAGATTTATTGTTTTTGTTTCTTTTTCCCTTTTGTCCTCCTCCCTCTTATGCAGCGATTCCGAAAAACAGAGATATTTGGTAGATTTTTAAACACGTTGTTTGACCTGTGTGTTAGTTTATCATCAACATAAGTATTGAAATGCAGTTATAATGACTGAAAACAAAATGAAGTGTTAAGATTTGCCCATAGCTTTTCTCCCCACTACAAATTTAGCTGAAAATTCCGAACGATCGCCAGTGGAAATGTTCTCACTGCACCCCAATTTAGACAATTTGGCTCGGTTGCAAACGGCGGCCTCAGTTAGTGCAAAGAATCTGGGTTTATTTGCCCCAAAGGCTGTGCGCGTGTGTGTGTGTCTCAGAAATGGACAGCAGTACCCGATGGATATTTAACACATTAGCTTTGGCAGAGCTGAGAGTGGTGTGAAAACACACTGATTTCCTAAGTGGCAATCATATCAGCCTCACCGTCAGAGAGGCAGTGGAGAGCAAACATCTGTGTGTCTGTGTGTGTATATGTGTGTGTACAGACTGTTTGTGCTATTATTTAAACATTTGTCTACTTCACAGTTGCTCCAGATTTGTACAGTAAATGTATTTTAACAGTTTATTAGTATGTGTTTCCCCAGGATTAAGTGCTTTGTATTTAAGATAATGCCTCATGTTTAATACTCATCAACAGAATCTTCAGGCTCTCCCCCTCTCTATCTCTCCCCCTCTCCCTCTCTCTCTACGTGCATCCCTATAAATGTCTTTTTACAGTATATGTTGTCTTTCTTTCTGCCTGTCTCTTGCCCTCTCTGTCTGCCTGCTCTGCATGTCTCGCTCTCTCTCTCACTCTCTCTCTCTCACTCTCTCCCCCTCACACTCTCTCTCTCTCGGTCTCCCCTTCCTGGGTTTAGGGAGCCCTTGGTTCTCCTCCGTGTGTCAGTCTCACCCTGAGTTACGACACAAAGGTCTCTGCCTCCTCCTCCGCCCACCCTTATTAGGCCCTCTCACTCCCTCCCTCCCTCCTTCAATCCCATTCTCCCTCGCCATATCCATCCTCGTCTCCAGCCGAGAGTCACCCATCCGAAACTATGTTAAAACAGGGTCATCCCCCCGCGTGCACTTAAAGGCTGTCCCTTTAACCTGCTCTGAAATACTTACGGCTATTATTATAGCTTATAAATCATTAAGAAAGTTTAATTATACGAAAATTTCATGGTGGAAATGTGCAAGCTGACACATGGGAAGGGGGATTTAATGGGCCAGTAAGTCCCAGCACCGTGAGGAAAAATATTGAGGTTAGGTTTCTATTTTACAGCATTGCCGGAGGGTTGGGAGACAGGGAGGAAGACAAAAAAGAAGCACTTTCCGCTGAGAGAGAGAGAGAGAGAGAGAGAGAGAGAGAGAGAGAGAGAGAGAGAGAGAGAGAGAGATGAGGCCCTGACAGTAACCTTCTCATTTTACTCTGTAGACCAAAGCTGAACATACGGTCGGACGTATTCTTATAAACAAAACCTTATGTATGAGTTCAATATCGTTTCTGTGTGAAGGTTACAACAAAAACTAGCAAATCCACCACCAGCTAGGTTGATGTTAATTGATCAAACTGTTGGGAATTTATATCATGAACACTTAGCCGCTGTGCAGATGTTAATTAGAAATTAATTGAATTCTTGTTGTTGTAAATATGAAAATGCTGCCATACATTGGGAGCATCTGCTTTCCTGATCGGGGCCTAAATGATTTCAGCGCACTGCCACAGCTTGAAAAGAGTTGTCACTTGAGTTTAGAACCAATAGGAAGTCAGCTGTTTGGGGGACTCGTTGCTATTTTAGTGGAATTATACATCACGAGTGGAACACAGCAGCAGATTACATTGATAATTGACAGGAGACGGCTGTTTGAACATGTTATATAAGGAAAATCCAGCGTTTTCTTGTCTGTACGTTACACCAGGCTGCCTTTGTTTACGTGCACTCCCCACCAACAAACCTTTGTCTGTCCCTCCTTACCCAGCCTCCCTGCCCTCCCTCTCCTCAATCCTCCCTTCCCTTCTTCCTCTTGTTTTCCATGCGGGCGCCTCTGCACCCGGCTTGTGCCCGCGGCCGGCAGGTTTCCTGGCACGCCGCTCCTCATCCTCTTGCCTTTTGTTTCCACCCCTGGACAAACCATTCTCCACTTCTGCTGTGTCAGTAAATATTTATTGGCCTTCCTTTTCCTTACTGCCCCTCCACTGACGTGTGTGTGTGTGTGTGTGTGTGTGTGCGTGTGTGCATGTGCGTGCGTGCGCATGTGCGTGTATTTGTGCGTGTGCACAACACGTGCTCCCTCCCCAACTACCCTGCGTCCGGTGCTGTCACTCACACAGTGCCCCCACCTCACCCTCTCAATCTCACCCTCGCTCTCTCTCCCTCTCCCTCTCTCTCTCTCTCTCTCTCTCTCTCTCTCTCTCTCTCTCTCTCTCTCTCTCTCTCTCTCTCTCTCTCTCTCCACCCACCCGTGCTTTCATTATTTCATTCCTCTCCCTCAGTTCTCCTTCCCTCCATCACATTCGTGGTCGCTGAGAGGAAAGAGGAAATAGAAGGGGAAGTTATTGCGGCCCCCCCCCCCCCTCCCCCTCCCCCTTCACTCTAAACCTTGCCATGAGCAGAGTTCACCCGCTGGAGAGTCAGAGGGGAAAAAACCCCTGACAGTAAATGCACATGACCTCGGTGATCGAACCTCTACACACTCGCACAATGAAAGAAACACACACACTCCCTCTTGCCCCCTAAGGCCCTGTGGCCTCGTGCTAGAGAGGGCTTCCTTCCTGCGGTTAAGACAAAGGAAGCTGGGGACCGACGCAGGGACCAGGGACGGCCGCTTCAAAGCCACAGGAAGCGCTGGTGTTGTCTCTTCCTGTGGAGGGTGTCGGAGCGTGGGGGGTGGGGGGTGGGGGGACAGCTGCCCGTGTTTTCACAGCCAGGGACGAGCAGGGGTTGTGCGCGTGTGTGTGTGTGCATCTGTGTGTGCGTGTGGAAGAAGTAGGTAGAGTTGTTGGAACGCCGTTGCGCTCTAACTCCTGTCCACCCCGCCGTGACCTGAGATCAATTGTTGGCAGCATTAACTGTAAGGTACACAAGTGAGAAAGGCAGCACACACACACACACTCACACACACACACACACACACACACACACACACACACACACACACACACACACACACACTCACACTCGCACTCGCACTCGCACTCTGAGTTCTCTGACTTTCTCCTACTGAGTCATTAAAGCCAAATCCAGCTGAGGATCATCAACTTAACCGCTGTTTGTCTCTCCATTGTCCTCGGCCCTGCTCATTGATTTATGTTAGAAGAAGAAGAACAAATCGCCGCGACAGCATCAGTCAGCCTTCATGTTTGTTTTTTCTGCCCTTGCCATCGTCTCTACGGAGTCGACACATGCTTTCTGCGCGTAACACGTCTGTTCGTGTTTGTGTACGTATTCATGTGTGTAGTGTGTATGGATTTACTGGGGCGGGTGTGTGTGTGTTTGCGTGCGGGCGTGTGTGTTTTCAAACCTTCCGCCATTCACTCACGTACACGTTTGTTTGTTTCCGCATGGACCCTGGCAGCGCTGGTGCCCTCCTCTTACTCGCTGGCAGCAGCCGGACAGTTAATCAATCAAATATTTAAGCAGTGCTTCAGCGCTCAGTGGGAAGTCCTAGATTATCCGCGGCTGTTGGCAGCGCAGCGGCCCACATCACGGGCCTCCGACCGCAGTCGACATGCTGGCGCTCCTCGCTTTGCCGTCCTTTTGGCCTCTGCTAAGTCTTTCCTCACTTCCTCTGACGCTCTGCATTTTGTCCTCTTTTCCGCCCTGGCTTTTATTATGTCATTCTCTCTTTTTCCCCTCGGTTTCCTCGCTTGGCGTATCTGTATAATTGTGGCTTCTCACAATGACTACCCCGACAGCGAGCGAAGCCTTTAAAAGAGCTCTCATATTTTTGTCTTTGCCTGTTTCTCTCTCTCTCTCTCTCTCTCTCTCTCTCTCTCTCTCTCTCTCTCTCTCTCTCTCTCTCTCTCTCTCTCTCTCTCTCTCTCTCGCTTGCTCGCTTGCTCTCCCTCTTGCGCGCCGTCTCCATTCTTTCTAGGGATGAGTCTGCCTGTCTCCCCACGGGGATCTCCATTGTGGATTACCATTCAGTTCTCGCCCAATTATCTAGTGGCTTTCGCTGCCTTTGACACATAATTATCAAAGGCCTAAATAATTGTCTTTATTATTGCCTGTGTTTAGATGTCGCTTCAGCCGAGCAGTCGCAAGCAAGGGAGCGTCACGGGGAGAGGAGAGAAATGAAGTATTTATCTCCACCAGAGATTAGCTTAGCATGCTGTTAAATGATGTCTCGTCGCTTATTTCAACTCCTGTCCAGATAAATAAACATGATTAATATGCCACCACCCCCCCACCCACCCACCCTCCTCCACAAGCACACACACACTACACACAAACCGTCTCATATCACATTCTGCGTCAGTGGCGAAAATAAGATTACGCACGACAAAAAAATTGTGCAATTAGCTGGCTTTTTAGCAGGAAGCAGCTTACAGCGCTAAATACTGTACTTTGCTGTGGGCCATGTGAGAGGTCAGGTAGGAGATACAGGGGTTGGAGAAAAAAGTGTGTATGTCTGTGTCTGTGTCTGTGTCTGTATGTGTGTTTGAGCGGCTCCAAATGCGTGGGGGTTGGCTGTTTCATAGAGCTCGTGAAAAGCTGGATTTAGTCGAATTGTGCCGGCCCGGGGGGTCAGAAATCTGTGATGTTTGCAGGTCTCTATGGCAACCGGGCCCTCTGCAGAGAAATCAGAAAAGAACTGGTTTATGAGGGGAAAACGGTGGGGGGTGGAGGGGAGAAAGAGAGAGAGGGTTTTCATAGTTCATCCAGAGTTTTGATTTACATCTGTTGGCGGGGGGTTCCAGTCTGCGTCATCAGTTGTGACATTGCCTCATGGCATCTAGGTATGTGAACACAATCCATCGATGCCGTCAAATCCAATCCGGATCATGGAAGCAAAAACATTGATGTTTTGTGAGGTCAGAATGAACATCATAATTGTGAGGAGAATGGGACTAAGTGCCAATAATGATGCAGGAGATCAAACACAAAGTAAACATTGCATCAGGCTGCACTTGTTAGGCGTCTTTAAGGAGGACAGTGAATCCCTTTTTGCTCTGCGGACGCTCCTCTGATCTCTCTGAGAAGTGGGGCAAGGCTAAAGAGAATTCATTTCCCTCACAGGGATCAATAAAGTATTCCTAAGTTTCCTTTGTTGTGCACATCTGCCTCTTGCATGTCTCCTCGTCTGCCACTTTCGCTCTTTCTTGCGTTTTTGTGCAATCAAGACCCCCTCGCGCCCAACCCCCGTGTTAGCTTTTCCGGTTGCTTTGCATATCCAGCTGCCGTGGCGTTCAAGGAAAGGCCAGCGGAGAGGCGGCAAATGTCTCAACATCTGCGTGTTGGTTTAGCTCAACAAGTATTTCCACATGTTCCTCTTCCCTTTTCCCTGTCCGTTGCGACGGCGATCACAACAGCTGCTCCACTTTCTCGTTAAACTGAAATCTGTGGTTACGTCGTAGATTAGCACATTTAGCATTCTGGATGATGGTGGCGCATGCTAACTCGCAATCTCACGCGTTGTAAAAATGGTCTTAGGAGGAGCTTCACCCTCTTGGATTTGAACTGATTTCTATGTTAACCATAAGTTTCATCCACCTGGTAGAAGAGAATACACATACATATACGACACGCCATGACATCATTGCTTTCAACGTGCATCTAACCACTGGCTTGTAAAACACGGGACCAACTGGTGTCAGAATCGTTGTGGTTGAGAGCCTTGAATAGAGCTCTCTCTCTCCTGAAGTCATTATTGTTCAACCTATTACCCCAGCTGTTACCACAGCCAACCATATGTGTGAAGACTCTGCGGAGAGAGCAAGAGAGTTGTCAGGAAGAGTGATTGATAGAGCCAGCGTTGGGGTGTAGAGTTCTTTAGTGTCTATAATCTTGGGCTGAGACATAATCTCAAAAGCAGACTTTGTTTAGTCTGTTTAGGAAGAGTTTGTGGTTTATTTAGCACTGTGTGTGCAAGTCAGAAGCTATTCTCACTTAAGCAGTTTGTGTCACAGTGCATGGTTCCATCCTGTGTCCTACGACTAGCAGAGTGTTACAGCTGACCACTCGGAAGACCTGCACAGCCTGGTTCCTCAGCCTTTTTTCACTTAGCGGAGTCGACTCTCTCTCAAGATCCGACTGCCCCAACCAAAAAGGCAGAGATACAGTTGTCTATCGTTGATCTTTGACCCAATAAAGGTATGTTATGAAGAACCTGACATCAATTTAAGCATGCCTGTCATCAATATAGTGCTTTAGCAGGTACTAAATTTATGATGGCTCAGTCCAAGTTTTAATGCATCACTGAGATCTGGTGAACCACAACCTTGTAGATCATCTAATTCTGCACTCAAATGCAGTCTGTACAATGTGTTGAAAAAGTGTTTTGCTTTCTGCCCGGGCTTTGGGTGATGTTTTTCACCGGGTTGTTACCGCCATATGCTTAGTGTTTTCCATGGGCAGTCTGTCCGCTGTCTCCTGTTTCCTGGCCTCTATTTGCCGCCCCCGTACTCATGGGCTAGCCCGTTTTGGCTAGTGCCGGAAAACAGGACCTTGACTGACACTTCCAGTTTTAAAAGGTTGACTTTGCTGCTCCCTCGGGCCCAGTTCTGCCAGAGGAGAGCTTTTCAACCAAGCGTGGATGAGGAGGGAGTACAGAGCGGAGTGTGTGTTCATGTCTGTATGTATGTGTGTGTGTGTGTGTGTGTGTGTGTACACGTTTGAACAAGTGTGCGTGACATAGTGTATGTGTCTGCGTAATTTCTCTCTTTTGTTGCCTTATGTTATGTATTGTGTGCTTTTTCTCTTTATACCCGCGGTTACACAGCTCGCTCTCTGTCTGCTTCATCCTCCAGCACGGTGAAGACGCTCCAGTGGAAGTCTTATCAGCTGGATGATGTATGAGTCCTTAGTGCTTTAATAGATTCCATTTATCTCTATACACTCCCACTTTAATTTGGCTGGGCAAGGGAGAACGTATTCAAATGCCCACCATCATTTTGATGTACAGCCAGCCCTCCCGAGCTGCCCCTTGTGTTTGCTCCAGCCTCAGCGCCGGCCTGAGCGTCTGAGTCAGATTCATACTTCACCTCCCCCCCCATCCCCCATGCTGTAGCCCCTCTGCCTGGAGCGTCTGCTTGTACCTCTGAACATGAGCCAAACCTCCACCGGGTTATGTTTTATTACACTTTTATAGAACAATATCATTTGTAAAGACCAAATGCTTTAAGTGGAGCTCTTCCATTAACGAGTACATTCGTCCATCCAGGCCAGTATTTCCTCCTGCTACTTAGACCTACAGTAGACAGTGTCAATATGTGGATATGCAGGCTATCAACAGACACCATGCCCATAAGCCAGTCTCTTCCCCACCTCAGCAAAGGTGTACACTAAGTGATTGTTAACCTATTGTTGCGAGTCCTGTTCTCTTTTCTTCTCATTTTATCGTAAAGGGAAGCCGAGTGAAACAGTTTGCTCCCAAGGCCTGGCGACGGTACTCCTCGGGGTGGGACCAGCAGTGTGGGAAGTCTATTGTATAATGCGGTAACAAGTCCTTTGTGTGACATTTTCCTTGGCGTTGACATTCAGAGGGGAATGGATAAGACGGGCCAGCGGACGCCAGGTTCTCTGTGACATGTGAAGGGAAAGGGTATTAAGAATGGGACTGAGGTATTTGAATCTGCGCAGGGAAGGACATTTGCACAGACGTGACAAGGACACACTGTGGTGAAGCAGATTTTTCACATTCCACTTTTATGCTATACACCAGGTTGAATGTGTATGCATGGGTTACAAAGCCTGTCCGCTGTGCCAGTGCTTCTATTGCCTCAGCAGCTGGCTCGCATTGTATATTGGACAGGGAACATCTCTATCTAGAATTAGTATCTACAGAAATAAGGTAAATAAGGTAAAGGTTATTCTTCTCGCAATTGAGCCTTTCCAACATTCCTTCTTCCGTCCAGGACATCGGTATGTTATAGCGTGTTCACCAAGCAGAATGCAGGACAAGTTGTTGCAGCAGTTGTCCTCTTCAGGCCCGAGTAACATTCTGGAGTGGACTCAGGGGGGCTGGGAAGTATCAGGATGAGCGATGAAGCATTTGTTCTGCGACTCACTCGTGGCAACATAAGCGATATTTCCAGAGGCAGCCACACATTATTCAGAGAGATGTCAGGAAATTGGACTGATTCAGAGATCAGGGAGCTTCTATCTATCTGCGCAGAGGACAAAATAATTAGTCAAGCCTGCCTGACTCTGAGTTTCAAGTCCAAGTGAGAACGCAGGTTGTTGCCGCTATTGTCCCACACTTGAAGGAACATGGCCACACCACCTGCTTTGTCATGGTATGTCGATGTGTGAAACCGTTCTAAGCATCTTATCCTTAACCTTCTAGAAGGTGACTGATATGTGATCTGCTTTTTTTTGTGTCAGATGAATCAGAGGGAGCTGCAGGTGAAGAACAGAGTGTGTGCCGTGGCGTTGACTGACTCGGCTCACAACATCTGGCTCCAAGAGACCAGCAAAGGCACGCAGGACTGGATGCAGGAGGTGAAATAATCACACACACACACACACACACACACACACAGACACACACTGACACACACAGAAAGATGTTGCAGTTTTCACACGGCTGATCCAGAGCTTCATTTCCATCATGTAAATTCACCCGTTGGTGCACTGGGGTCTCTAATTTCACCCTGCAGTTCCGTGCTTGACCTACACAGCTACCCCCTGACCAACAACTAGCTTGGGAAGTCATAGAGAAGTATTGTTTGCATGTTTTTCCTCCCTCCCTTCCCTCCCTTTCTTTATTCTGGGGTGAATAACCAAGACAGTTAACCCTCTGCAGTGCATCCGTACGCGAGTGGTCATGCAAATGTGTTTATGTGCCGTGTGTGAGGGAGCGCACGAGATAGGACGCACGTGCACATGTGGATTTGTGTTAGCTTCATTTTAGCACTTGCCCTTTCCGCTGTGACCTCTGCGCCACACGCAGCACCTGGGCTCACTCAGTATGCACATACAGATGAGGACCAGCCAGCACCAGAGCTACTTGAGAGCCAGAGATGCAAATGTCATGCGCGTGCGAGCTCATACACCTGCAGAGACACACCGCCATACCTATATTTGTATTACATCTTTCCTTTATATCCCTTGCCTTTTGTTTTTGCTTTTTTTCCTTCCCCGTTATCTTTCATTCAGTTTGTGTGTATGAGTGTGTATTCCTTTCATGTTTGTGCATGTGTGTGTGTGTGGTGGGGATTCAAGGTTGTGCTGCGTCCCTTCTCCTTGTCGGGCATTTCCTATTTTTTGATTCATCTGAGGGATGTGTGGGACACAGCATAATTGGAATGTTAAGTGATTTTCTATTTCCGATGATTACCCAGAACAATAAATCTGAAATAACCTTCTTTATCCAGTCAGAGGAAGGGGACAGGGAAGGATTCACTTTGTTTCGTCCTCATTAACCTCTAGTTCTTTCTTTTTTTAAGCCAAAATAAGAGAGGGGACCTGAATAATTAAAGGGAATTTAGCTTGAGACAAACCAGTGACACACCTCTGCCACGGCCCCACTCACTGATACAACAAAGAAGCCAGAGGAACTGCGTACACGTGATCAAACTGTATTAAGGCAATGAATAGATAGAAAAAACGTCATGTATATACCATTATACGATTGAAATCAGCATAAATTAAAGGATACTGAGTGCTGGAATTCTAACATTGTAAAATAGATCTTGTTGAATACTTAAATTCCCGGTCATTTCAGCTGGTTTTACATGAGAACACCAATGGTACACCAGAGGATCTGTTCATAGATTGTGAGCAGTAGAGGAAGTGAAGAAAGTGCTGTCGTATTTTGAAATGGGTAACTTGAATGATGCTTGACTGAAGTTGTAATTCATCACAACACTCGCTCCCAGTCATGGATGCCAGTGGAATGCTGCGTAACAAGCCCCCGGGTCAGCACGAGGATTGAGCTGAATCCAAAATCTAATCTGTCCCAGTTATTTACATTACAAACCCAGGCTGTGTGTGCAGTTGTTCCACCAAAAGGTCAGATTCCCTTTGTGGTCCGCCCAGCCCTGCTAATCCCACGGCTCCAGGCTGATCTTGGGGTTTCTGTCATTGGCTCGGTTGACTGCTGTTTGGCTTTAAATGATCACACACTCCACACTCGTTTGCTGCAACACAAACAGAGACAAATGGGCAAACTGACTCTGACACTACATGCGTGTATGTTGGTGTTTGAAGGGCGTCCATATCAATATCCCACACTCACTTGGACGTCAAATGTAAACTTACACTTGCACAGACACAGCCGGTGGAGCGCAGAGGGGGAGCTAGCAGTGAACCTTAATAATGCCCGAGTGGGGGGCATAAAGATGGGTGCACATAAGGGTGGGTTTATGTGAGGCTGGGGCACCCCACTGATGCAGAGCTCTGTTTCCCCCTTGGACAGAGCTAATTCCCCCCTTCTGGGGTTCAGGAGGTCGCTGGATGGTGGGATGGAGGGATGAGAAGAGAGAAAAAGAGGTGATGGGATTTAGCGATCAGCACCTGCTGGGTCCATGTTCGAAAGAGTGAAAGGGTCAGCTCAGGGGCACGTGACGTCACCGCCCCAAGATGGTGGGAACAAAAGACGAGAGTGACGCTGAGAGGCATGAGGTGAGAGTGAGAGGAGGGTGGACAGGCGGAGGCAGAGACATAGAGACTCACTCATTCCCCGGGACAGAAGAAGAAATAGGCAGAGAAATAAAGTATGAGAAACGTTCAATTATTTAAATCCCGTCGACTGCCGCCGAGAAAGCACGAGGCAGGGCTCTGGGAAAGGAAAACAAAAAGACAGGTAGGATGTGAATGGAGTGAATACAGATGGAGGAGAGGAGATAAAGAGATGTATGAGAAGATAGATGAGTAGCACAGTGAGGAGAAGAGAGAGAGAGAGGGAGAGAGAGAAATGCAGGATGATGGTGTACAGCTGGCAGCCTGTCACAGTCTCCAAGGTGTCTCCTGTCACTGTGCTGGCCTGCTGTCACACTCTAGTGGCCTGCCCAGAGCGCTCGTACACACACACACACACACACATACACACACACACACACATCCTCAATACACTGTGGTCATGAATAAACCATCCTAATCCATTGAGATTATACAGCAACAGGAGGAGGTGGGCGAGAGGCAGAGACGCAGAGACAGCGAGCGAGAATTGATCCTCAGGAGTTTGTGAGAAGTTTGGCTCTAGGCTGTCATGTGTGTGACGGTTCAGGCAACTTCTGTACACTTATCACTTCCTGTCACCATCCCGTGCGCTTTCACAACAAAGAAGAGATCACCGTTTAATCACTGAGCGGAGTATAGATAAACATGTACCTGTTAATGGAAGCCTTTTATGACTAAACATAAGCATGTGACTTTGTGTTGGTGTCTTGTGCTGCGTTCAAGTGCTGTTGGAAAATCGAGGAATGCCAAGAGGCAAACTTTGGATTCTTGATGAGACACGAGTTTAAAGTTTATCTATCTATATATCTATATATCTAAAGATTCTAATTCTATGTATTTCTTTACATGAGAGAACAAAAGCGGTGTTGATCTTCATCACTGTGTTGATCATCATTTTAAACACTCAAACACACTAAAAACCTATCTATCTATGTGTGTGTTTGTGTGTTTTGTTTATGTGAAAGTGAGACTCTGGCTTCAACTCTGATTTGCAGTAGGTAGTAGCAGGGTTGTTGATCACACACTGTCTCGCTCATACACATACACACACACACACACACACTGCAGCCTCTATCTCACCGCCTGAAACGACCGTGTGACTTGACAACACTGCTCCTGGTTAAAGTCGGTTATGTGATTCAAGTCAAATAAAATACTCTATCAAGAATTTGTCTTGCTGTGCTTGTGTGTGTGTTGCATGTGTACGTCATTTGTACAAATCCAAACACACACACACGCAAGCAGCGTTGATGTCTGGGGGCGGTTGAGTCAAATCTGTTTACATGTTTGTGGCTCTGTCTGCCTTTAGTTCAGTGGCGCCATTGATCGGTGGACGGGCTGCTTGAAGTGATGATGCTATGCGTCAGAAGCAGATGATGTGATGTGCCATCCTTTTGTCACGTCGCCCTGCTCTAATCCCAGCCAGCAGGCCTCGCCTTTATGTGACTGCTGTTATGCCTGCGGTCTCCCACAACACTGGGTCTCCGCGCTCTGTGTGCGTGTGTGTGTGTGTGTGTGTGCAAGATGTTGCGCGCACATGCGTGTTGTTGCCTTGACAAATCTATTCAAACCCCGGCCTCCCTGCCTCCATTGGTGGTGATGGCGCTAGTGGAAGGGGAGGTGGGGGGGGACGAGTAAGGCCCTTTGAAAGACTCCCCTCCTTCTCTGCCTCCTTCTCCAGCCGCCCCTCTGCCTCACTGCTCCACAAGCCAGCTGACATCTTCCTCCAGACAGACTGAATGAATTAAAGGAGATACAATAAGACACTTGATGTCACAGTCAAGGAGCCCCACTGCTTCTGTGCCGCTCTACAGCACTCTGCCCCGAAGCCCAGGCTCAGAGGAGAGCACATCCAGGGCCAAGCAGAGGAGCTAAAAATACACAACATGCCACTGTTTACCAAAGATGACTTGTCATCTTTTACCAATACTACCCCCCACCCCCTCACTTTCTTCCTCTTCCTCATCCTCATCCTCATCCCTCCTCATCTCTCTGGGCATCTTCCTTGTCTTTATTTATAAGATGTCTAAGATACACAACGTCCTTAGAGGAGGAGAGTGAACTGTTGGCAAAACTTGGACAAATGTGTTACAAGCATTAACATATTTCATTTGTTTTATTCAGGGTTGTTATTATTTAAAAATGATTGTAATTGTCATTATTCTCAATTTTAAAGACTTCAAAGAATTCACTCGCTCAATCTTACAGTATTATACAACCTGTGACCTGTTATTCTGCCGTTGTCTACAATTACATTTGTCGAGCTACTACTTGTTGTTTGCCTGCCTGTGTATGTAATTGCATGCAAGGAAGCCATATTCAGTACGGCAACAAAGCACATTTATGTAACACATAAATAACGTCGCTCTGTCTAAAGTTGAAACATTCAAAAGTTCAGTTTTTGATAGATAACGCCCCTGTGTGTGTATGTGTGTGTTTTATGGGAGATTGTGCGTGTTGGGTGGTTTTGGACTAGCGTGACATGACCAAGGATTTGTGTGTGTGTGTGTGTGTGTGTGTGTGTGTGTGTGTGTGTGTGTGTGTGTGTTTGTCTGTCACGGCCTTGGTAGAAAGCACTGCTGAGGGCAAAGACGTAAAAGCATGTGTGTGTTTGGATGGTTCACAAACGGCACGGACTACTATCCAACTTCGTGGGAGACCCCTGCGATGCACACACACACACACACACACACACACACACATATACGCACACATACACAGCACTGTAATGGCTGTCATGGGGCCAGGGTGAAAGTAAACAAGGGCAGATAAGCAGTGATTCAGAAGGACGCCAGCTGCACATTCTAATCTCTTTACATTTTCTCTTTCTTCTATTGAACTTTTATCTTATCTGGCGGGGGGGGGAGCGTCTTCTCCGCACATTCCTTCTCAGCCTCCCTCTCTCTCCCTTGCCTCTCCTTTTCCCTTGTTTATGTTCTATCCTCGTACCAATCCACAGGCAGCGCGCGGACAAACGGGCGGGGGAAACACACTTTGATACGTTGTCATGCACTGACCTGCAGGGTAGGTGGGGGGTGGGGGGACGGGGAGTGAATCGGGATTGCTTTGTGGCGTTTGTATACTTTATCAGTGATACATTGGATTTGACCTAATATGTGAGATTACCCTGTAGGTTTAGAGTGAGAGAGAGAGAGAACACCACACCGTCTCAAGGTGGATGAAGACTAGGAAACGTGATAAAGAGGTCTTCTCCCCTTTTCTGACAGTAGACTTGTCAACCACGGGAGGTTTGAAAGGACTAGGGGGCGTTTGCAGGGGGTTATGGGTCAGCAAACTGGGCAGACGGCCTCCCCCAGGGCACCCGCTGATCCGCCATGGTGGAAGGCCCCAAGCTCTCAACCACAAACAAACCCCAAGCTGTCTAAGCAACATGTCACAGGGCTTTTAATTGCTTGTTCCTGTCTCTCTCTCGCTCTTTCGCTCTCTCTATCTCTTGTGCTCCCCGATTCTGTCAGACACAAACACGCTCTCTCTCTCTCTCTCTCTCTCTCTCTCTCTCTCTCTCTCTCTCTCTCTCCGCCTATGCTGTCTCTACCCTTGTCTTCCAAGCCTGTCCCTGCGTTTCCATCGTCTTACTTCCTCTGCCTCCACCTGTGTCGTGCTCTTTCTTCTGTCTAATCTCCCCCAATTACGATCCAATGAGCCACATTCTAAGGAGAGGAGAGAACAATCACTTTTTTCTGAAGTATAAACATAAAAGGGCAAAACAAAAATCTCTCGCATCAGCTCCCTTCCCTCACTGTGTTTTTTGTTTGTTTGTGTGTGTGTGTCTGTGTGTGTGTGTGACTGTATCAGGCTGAGTCGTCTTTGTGGAAATCATTTTTTGAAGAAGAAGCTGCATATTTCCAGAGATAAATCGAACAAAAACCCATCCTCACACTTTGTCACGGTCAATCTCCTCTCCTCTCCTCTCCCTGCAGCACTGTTGTAACTGGGTGTCGAGTCCGGAGCCCCTGGACACACCGGTGGACCCCATGCTGCCAGACTGCCCTCGCGTCTCTGCAGGTAGAAGCCATACTTTTCATTACACACACACACACACACACACACACACACACACACACTCCTGGCAGTGATAACAGAGCGACTCGTTATCTCCTTGAATCAGAATGATGTCTTATTTTTGCCATTTACAGTTATTTGACTAGCAATCTTACCAAACAGTTGCTCAATATTGGACTGATGCAGTAGTTGGCAAAGTCACAATTGGCTCTTGGTAAAATATGACTGCTGCTTGTTGATCTTCCTCACAGTCGTGGCTATGCACAAATTCAATGATATGTTTGAAAACCTTGAGATTAAATTTTTTTATTCAATTTTGTATGAAAACAAATGGACAAATAGAGTTTAGGGAGTTTTAGTGTAGAGTGCAGAACATTGAAATAAATCTATAAGGTCATAGATTACAACGAAACTCATTGTATTTCCAAACATGTAAGTAGCTCCTTAATCTATTCCTCTATCAGTGTGTGTGTGTGCAGGGATGTGTACATGGTGTGTAAGTGCTTGTGTTTGTGTGCTGGGATCACTGAAGCGCAAACAGACAACGTGCACTTTTTGATTTTTGATTTTTTGATTTTATTTTTGTCCTCCTTGTCACCCTCCTCTCCCGTCTCATCATCTGCTCCGTCTCCCATATTGGTTAATCCTCTCCCGTGGCGTTTGGCTTCCTGTCCCTGTGCCCTCTCCGCGGTCGTCTGGCCCCGGTGATGTCATGGCCATCGCGAGAATGTGTCCTTAATGTAGGATTAGGGATGAAAGCTGTAATCCTCGACATGACCGTTGATAAAGAGATGATGATTGCGGCCTTGTTTGAGGAAAGACACACATGCATGCACACGCGCGTACACACACACACACAGGGCAAACATCAGCCTGGACAAATCTTTAAAACGCAAATGTTACACACACACATTCACATCCTCACATCCTGTCGCCATCGCTCATTTCCAACCTTCACACTGGAGCTTGTGCAGGGGAATATCGCATCTTCTTTTCTTTCTTCTACCTTTCTTTTTTTTTATCTCTACAGCCCCTGGGTGACATCATGGTGAATGTATAGGTCATCACACACATGCTCCACATGTCAGTGAATACATCTCTAACGCCGCTATCTCATCTTGGCCCACTAAAACGGCGTGTAGCACACGGAGCCGTGTGTGTGGACGGGCCGTAACATCTACCAGTGAATCAGCTCCTTGAAATGTCAGCCATCCTTCAATACAAAACCTATACAGTATTTCATGTTCAAATGTCAGTTTTTACCTTGATATTGTCGCGTCTGCTCACATGGACTACTGTCAGTCAGAAATATCACCCTTCCAGCCCAGACATTGAGGTTTGAGGCCCCTTTGCATGGCTGAGATTGTTTTATGACAGCCCTGTGTGACATGGCAACCATCTGGACGTACGCACTGTTGACTTTAGCAACTTTTAGCCCAGCTGAAAAGAGGAGGGTCTCTGGCCTGCTATCGGAGCTGCCAACTCAGCTTGTCTCCGGTCTTTTGGTGGCAGCTTCTGGTGTCAAAGGTCATCTCGGTCGTCTTTGTGTCCTTGGCAGCATGGCAGGTTTGGCGGGCGGCGGCCATTGTGGTGAGAGTCGCAGCGGAGCAGCAGAGGTGACGAGGTTGAGGGAAGGTTGAGCGAAGGCTGTCAGGGTATCATAGCCCGGGGCGTCAGTCAACACACACACACACATTCAGACACACACACACACACACACACACACACATTCAGACACACACACACATATAACTCCCAATACCTATGCTTGCATGAAAGCGTTTGTCTGTGTTTCTGTAGTTTGTGTGTTTCTGTAGGTGGGTGGGGGGAAATCAGGGTTTACCAAAAAGCACACACACTCACACACATCGCAGTTTGAACCGTTGCACTTGTGTGGAGCCAGACTGTGGCGGGGCCCGAGGCGACTGGGCTGCTGTGGAGCGATGGCGTGCGATCAGACGTGCACACGCGCTCAGAAGTCTGAAGGCTAACAAAGTAGCGTGTGTCTGCTGAGACGCGGGCGCACTGAGACCGGGCGGGCAGCGCCACTGAGAGCGGGCTGAAGGACGAGCCTGGCTGTCGCTCCTCATCCTACTCCTCTCTTCTTCTTCTCCTTGCTCTCTTTCTGGCGTTCTCTTACTAACGTCTCTTTCCCCCTCCTCCTCCTCCTCCTCCTCCTCCTCCGCTCCCGTCCTGCCTCCCTGTGTGGCGTAGTGATGATATGAAGGTTGTGTTTTCCATGCTGGTAGAACTCTTGGCAAGGAAGGAGGCAGGGAGAAGTGGAGGCAGAGCCTGTCTCTTACCCCTAATCATCTGTGAAGCGACTGCGCTCCACCAGCGTGGCAGGGCAGCGGTGCTGGGAGGAAGGAGGGCGTAGCGGGGGTGTCCTCTTTTAAATGTGATAAAACCTGGACTCCTTCCCTGCACATGTGACTGGCTCACGTCCCCACTCCTTCGGTTATTTCTCCCTCTTAATCTTTCCTTTCTCTAGTCCATTCTTCTCGCAGAAGGAATTTGTCAACACACACACACACACATAGGAGAAGGTCAGCGCTCTGGTGTTTGGCGGAGGCCTGGCACACTCGCAGAATTTTATCAGTTAGGAACACACTGAACACGAGCTAAATATGCAGATAAAGTGGAACCAATCTCCTGCTGGAAGGGCTCCCTGTGTGTGCATTTGGTGCGTGTGTGTGTGTGTGTGCGTGTGCGCGCGCGTGTGTGTGTGTGTGTGCGTGTGCGCGCGCGTGTGTGTGTGTGTGTGTGTGTGTGTGGTAGAAAGGCTGACAGAGGCATAAGTTGGTGGAAAAGCGTTGGTGGTTCGGCGGGATTGCTGAGGCATTCCCAAAGATGTAATCATTCCAAAGCAACATCAGCCCAATTAGATGCTGTGAGAAAAGGGGAAACACAGGGTGGTGGAGGAAGACAAAAGAGAGAAATAGAGAAAGAGGTTGATGAGAGATGGATGGAGAGAGAGAGAGAGAGAGAGAGAGAGAGAGAGAGAGAGAGAGAGAGAGAGAGATTCCTCTGACTCTGCCACTTATTCACTGGTTTCTGGTGACACAGATGATCAGATGAGCGATCAGAAAAGATTTATCTGTGGGAAAACCCCGAAACACACACACACACACACACACACACACACACACACACACACACACACACACACACACACACAAGCACACACACACACACACACAGCCTCCACTTGGGTGATTACTCATTGTCCGAGCTGATTATTAATTACAAAGGGTGAGCACTCTGAAGGTAAACACTGATTAATGACTAACAAAAGTAAGTTAATGTCTTACCTGTACTTTAATTACCAGCCCGGCTCGGTTACAAGCGTCGCGACACACGGGCATAATTAACCCTAATGGACCGCACAAAGACGCTAACTTTAGCTTTCTCTCACGCCGTAAACGTGCAGCAGAATGACTTTTACCAATATCTTGGTAAAAGTCCGACATACCGTCATGTCATTGAAAATGTAAGGTGAAACGTTACGATTTCTGCATGTATCTTGAATAGAAATGATGCAGCACTTCTACAGCACAAACACACACACACACACATGCTGTATTGTCACGCCCTTATTGCCGCTATAGAATGAGTGAGAATGCAATCCTCACCTCCCTGATCCACGCACTGCTGACCGTGAAACGCCTCTCGCTGTCAGCGCCCTCTCTCCACACACCAACACACACACACACACACACATGTTGATTGATGTGTGTGTGTGCTGACTTACTCGTGCAGAGGAAACTCCGGGCCCAGTCAAATTAACCTCCCCTCCTCCCTCCACACACTGTTTTTTCAGCTTGGTAAGGTGGAAGTCTGCCGCCTTGTTGGGGAAGATCACATGAAAAAGTTTGTCTCTCTCTGTGCTTGTGTTTGTGTGTGTGTGTTTCAGTGTTTACTTAGCTAGTGCCGGCACACTTTCCTCCAGTGTAGCAGGAAATAGACTGGTAAACTCTGGTGAACCGCACCCTGACCTCTGACCTCGCTGATATACGGAGGTGGAATCGGGGATGTTGTGTGGATCTCACTGATAATGATGTGGAAAATGCTGACAGCAGCACCAAAAGATCAACGAGACGATCGAAAATCCTCTGTTGAGTCTTGATTTTGTTTTTGATGGAAAGATAAATCGGGTTCTTGTCTGATTATATCTTGGAAATGTACAAGAATAACTCACAATGTGTGCAGGTTTGTTTTGCATTTACACATAAATGCTACGTATAAAGTGTTGTCTTTCTTCATTTCTACGCCTTTGGCGCTGTTTTTCACACACACACACACGCGCACGCACACACACACACACACACACACACACTGTCTTTGACTCACTCTCAAACTAGTCCTTCCACAAGTTACTGAAATACTTCTCAGGTGTAGTCTTGCATCATTTTTTGGCTATTTGGGGCATTTTTAATTGCCCTCATTTCTTTGTCGTCGTGTTTGAGAATGAAGGTCTGCTAATTGATGCGTGGTTTGGGTCGCATTAGGAGTGACAGTTGCCCTTCCTTTTGAGACACACGCACAGACGTCACACTCTTAGGGGAGAAGTGGCATACTCTCTCTCTCTCTCTCACTCTCTTTTGGTTTGCTCAGACCCCTGGACCCTCCGGATTGCAGCTTTTCTGAGCGTGAGCGCGTAAAAGGCCGTAAGAGGGCAAAGCCTCGGTGAAACGGAGCTCCGAGTGTGAAGTGTATCAGAAATAAACGATAAAAGATCATAAATGCAAAGGAGTGCGAGTACCAGAAGGTCAATGGTCTTAGCATTTTATTGCTTTCTCTATGTTTATGGATTCTCTCTGTCTGTTTTGGATGCATTAAAGATTGTGGTATATATGCAGACTCTTCATATGAGAAAAATATGGAAATTCCTTTGCTTCTTTGAACTATTTCATTGACTACAAATGGTCATGATACTTGAGATTTCAGGACCATGGTACCAATGGAAATGCAGCTTCTTCATGTTTGTTATCTTTACAACCTGGAACATCCAGCTCAGCCTCGGTGGACTGGCTGGAATCCGTCCCCGAGTCTGCCTCCTCCAGTCTATTGTCGGGTCACAGCGTCGTCTTGTGCTGACAGAACAATGCGCTCAGTCATGTCGCTTGCCGACTCTCAGGGACATTCGCTTTGAATCAAAGACTGGACCACTTTGACTCAATTCTATAAGAGCTGTCTGTGTTTATTGATTCATTCCTGCGCTTCGCCTTGTGTGTGTGACTTGTATCTTCAGCCAGATCAGAGTGAAAGATACCTCGACGGTCAATAGATGAGACCTTGCTACGGGTCTAAGACGAGGAGGGCGCTGCCATTTGTTTACCTTAACTGATAGAAAGAAAATGAACAGGATCAATAAGCCAGGGTAATGATTCTACAAGTTTGTTAGAACTGTGGAGTCACTTGAGTTTGCTTTTAACAGTTCCTTAAACTTTCTGATGGATTAACAACATTCAACTTTTCCTCTAATTCATCTACTTCTCTAATTCATCATTTGCTTCTAATCAAAAACTGGACCACTTTGACTCAATTTGTTGGAGCTTTCATTCATGCTACGTTTGACATATCCATGTTAAAGATAGGGTTCACTTGTGCAAGTGCATTTATCCTTGTGTGTGTGTGTGTGTGTGTGTGTGTGTGAGTGAGAGAGAGAGAGAACAGTCTGTGGTCTTGAGTTCACCCCTGCACGAGGTAAACTGTGTCCTGGAGGCATTTATCCTCTCCTCCTCTCTCATTCTCTATTCATCATCCCAGGGAAACAGAAGAAAGGGGAAAGAAAAAAGGGAACGAGCCTGGCGTGCATAGATGAAGGTTCAACAAGGTTCAATGAAACACTTATACAATTTGCTGCAATATAGTTTGGTTTTAAAATCTCATTATCATCTTAGTGCCAGATTTGCCCATGAGGGTCGTTCCTTATTCACTCTTATTAGCTGTTCAGCTTTGTCCATTTGTCCTCCTGCTATCTGCCTGGCAGCCAATCACTGGGACGGAACCTCCAAGACATACTCCCCACCCCCACCCCCCCTTCTTATCCCTAGTCTTACTCTGTGTTGCCATACCGCCAACTGATGCTTTTATGGTTGCTTAGACTCGCCATGGGGCAACCAGCAACTGTTTACATTCCACTTTCCTAATATGCGTGTAGTTTTTGTTTGTTTTTAATTGAAGTTTTCACTTTGACTCGCATCTATAATTACTTTTATACAGGCTATGCTTTGACTTCATTCCCGTTTGAACCGAAGGCTTAACCGAGAATTTAGAGAATCAATATTATAAAGATCCAATTTCAATAAGTTTCATTGGTTTTTATGGTACATCACATTCTATGTTCAAATAATGTTTTGCACGCTCCTTCATGTGTTTCTGTCTTCTCTTTCGTACTCTGGGTCAGACGGGGGAGCTAATGTACAGGGTACAGTAGAGCACAGGCCTGCATTCGAATCCCAAGCCTCTTAGCTGCTATGGGTCGTGTCCATCTCTGGTCACTGGGAGGGCATACCCAGATTAGTGCTTCATGGACATGGATCTCATTTGCCCATATGGCCTCTTCTCATTGAGTGGATATAGGCTCTAATCCGCCCAGCCTTTACCCCTGACCTCGACATGTGGCAAACTACTTACAAAGAAGTACACAAACCAGGCATATACCACATTTGTTTGCGTCAGAACGCACAGGATCCAGGGTGGAGTTCATTTGAAGTTGAAGGTTGTGTCGTGGTCAACACTGTATGGGATGAGTGCAAACACGCTTCCCCAAATATGCTGAAAGAGCCAAAAAACATCAAGTGAAATAGTAACATGCTACTACAAAGGGTTCTTGAACTTTATACCGGTTTTAGTCACATACCCTGGTGTGGAAATAATCCAATAAGCCGCTGTGGGGCAATGTAAATCCTCACCACTGCTACTATTCTAACTCTTAGCAATCACCTTCATCCCCAATATCACCGCGTCCTCATTAACAGGGCGCAAGTTGTCACCCAACAAGTGTCCTCCCTCTCATTAAAGTCACAATTCTCATCACAGTTATTGGCACTAACTTTGCCGCTCGTGCTCCTAAAAGGACTTTCTGCTGACTCGTGCTTGATTTAACCTTTTCCAAGTAACCGTTGCATTCATTACTTCCCGAAAAATATTTAATCCCAGTGTAGGTTAAACATTGTAATACTGTTTTGGCAGTAGGTGTGGTGCTCCTCGCAGGTGCTTCCACTAAGTGAATTTTGTTGATGGGATAAACTAGATTAAAGCAGGGAGAGGTTAATCTATTCAGTAATCGTGTGAGAGTGTCGCTATAAAACCCGTACAAGTTCACGCTGCCAAAAACATAACTAATTCATTGCTCCGCAGGGTTTTTATTCAAGGTGAAGAACACAAATGTGGCAGATTCAGTTACTGAGGCCATGCAGTCATATGAGCAGTGTATTCATTTACTGGATTACAGCTTTTAACACCTTTTGGTTACGTTTGTGGTGTTTTTGACCCAATATTTTACTCATATGTGCTCGTGTGTATCCTGCAGACATCAGAAAATATTATATGAAGGTACGGCAGAGGAGTAAAGGGCACTTTTACACCAGAATGAGGCCAGGATTTTACTATCCTCACGTGTTTCCAACATCATCTTCCCATGATCCATACCTGTTAACATGTTGACAACCTGCAACCAATAAGACAGCCGGCTTAATTGGTTAGCGATACCATGATGTCATATTGATAAAAGGATATACCTGAATTTTCCCATCAAGATTTGTGCCTTGGTTTTCGATAAATAATAAATATATACTGTGTGTGTTGACAAAAGCTGTAAATGTTCCATATCATAAGATTCCAATCCACCTTAGAGTGATATTTATCCTATCCATATTCACATCTTAAATATGTGTTAAATAGGCAGATAAACACAGGTTTTAGGGTCCATTGTGTCCAAATTCCCCTGATGAACTATGACTCAGTCTGGATAGAGATGTGTTAATTACACTGTAGATGGCACAGACAGAACGTATTTGCTCCTCATTTCTAATTTGATATCATAATTGCGGCGCCGAGATGTGACAGAGATTTCTTGTTCTCCTGTTTATCATCCTTTGTGCTCTTTTCTGCTCTTTGCCGCTGGTTACACAGTTCCTTTTCTTTAATGGAGACTGTTATTGTTATGGGTTCACAAGGCCGGTTCATAAGGTTTAGTCGTTAATTAATACACACGAGCACACACACAGCCAGTATGCACGTGCGTTATGGAGTGGAGAACACATGCTGAGATCCAACATCTGGGACAGCCAGTCAATTTAGTACCTATTGTATGCCTCTGTGTGTGTGTGTGTGTGTGTGTGTGTGTGTGTGTGTGAGGGAGCGAGAGAGAGAGAGCGAGATAAACAACCTGCTTTTGTTTAGTTACCTTTTTTTCTTATATACTATATTGTGGCAGCCATTTTACCCTCTCCGCTCTAACTTACAATTAGCTTCTAATTAAATGCACGTTTAATGTGATTGTTATGAAATAAAAAAGAACAAACATGCAAGCTCAGAGAATATATTAGAAATGCACATAATTGCCAAAGAGATGATTAGAAAATGAAAAAAACAGGAGAAGAATCACCCTTGAAGGTCCTTGAGATGTAATCAGCCTCAAATTAGAATGTTTATTTGTCGCTTTTGCTGAGGAAAGAAAATTAGAACTTATTTATATAATTATGTAAACAAAAAGTGCTGGTCGATTCCCACACCAGGCAGCTTTCTCCGAGTGTGTAGCAATGACCTTGGATCCTGGCGCGTTGACGAATAAAAACTTTATTAACCAGCCGTCTCTGAGACAGGAGACAAACAGCCCGTGACACCACCGTGTACTGGTATTAGGGAAATGTGGCAATTAGAGGATTTTTTTTCTTCTGCCTCTTCTTCTTCTTTCTTAGGGTGAAAGCGGCAAAGAGTAGACGGGTAATAAACACGGCTTGTTTGTGCCCTAGGAAGCTGCAATTATACAGCGCTGGGAGAGATGTTGTGCTTATTGTGCCTTGGAGTAATGAGATAGGCTGCGTTGATCCTTCACTGATGCTATGGATTGTAATCCTCCCCCTCCTCCACCCCCTCCCCCTCCCTTCCTCCCCGTCCTGTTTTATCCACCAACATCCTCTGCCCCTGACTCGCTCGTCACTGATCTGTGTGCGGCCCTGGCGACCTTTGTGCTCTGTGTCAGCTGACTTTTTTTCTACTGCTTGAAAATGTAATTTGTTCTCTTCAGTGCAGAACAAAATGTGTGGTTTTGTCCCCCCACCCCCCCCACCCCCCTCCCCCCCACCCCCCCCCCCCCACACACACACACCCCATTTAATCTATTTAAGCAAGTCTAACTGGCATTTATGTTTACCTCTCATCTCTCTGTTCCCACGCTCCCTACGTAAGGATGTCCTAAATTATCTCTCGTCGCGAGGTGACTGACATGTTTCAAACCAGAGAGCACATTCCAGGTTTTTGTGTGTTATGGTTTGCTGAGGCACAGTGTGGAGTTCTGGGATTTAGTTTGGTTTTGTCCATTGGTGTTGCCTCCTGAGTTCTGTTTATATCTTGTCAATCACTTTCTGACCAATCCTTTCACACGGGTTTTCCCCCCTGACTTCTTCTCACTGTCATCTGCTCCCTGTCATCTTGATGCGATGTGTTTTTGCGGTGTTAGCCTTCATACTTTGGTCATATGTATGGATTCCCCCACACACACACACTCTGGTGTACATCCTCCCGAGGTGAAGAATGCTGTGCGCAGAGAGTCGTGTTATCTGGGTGACCTGGAGACAGACTGGTTATCACCTCAGTGAGCCGGCGGAAAACCACGCCTGCCCCCTGCATCAGGCCAATATGTCCGCCTACAACAGGCCTCACCTCCATATCTAATCAGCATGGACAGGACACTTGTCCGCAGACACACACACACACACACACACACACACACACGCACACACACACACACACACACAGACACACTCACTCACTCACCAACCGCATGTACGCCCACAGAGTAACACGTGCATGTACACACTCAGAGATATCCCTACACATGTTAGTGCACATACTGATACACCCTTGCACACACACACACACACACACACACACACACACACACACAGTCCAGACACACACTGTGTTCCAAGATATTAGCAGTTGTCGCAGTGAGCTGTGGGAGTGGCACAGAGGGGGGTCTAAGGCCAAGTGGTAGACACTAGAACACGTAGTGGAGGGCGCCTCAAGGTCGGCAGTGAGGGGCGGTTGCAGAGGGAGTAGGCGGAGGGGATCCAAATCAGGCCACCTGACTCTGAGGGTGACCTGATCACCTGACCCTGGTGTGCTGGTGTTGGTGGTGGCCTCCCTCAACCTATGTCCACCCTCCACCTAACAAACACTGCAGCACATGAAACGGTTGACCTTATTTCTTCTGTTGAAATCTTAAAGAGGAGGTAGGGCTCAATAATCTAAAGTGCAAATTCCAAATCCATCTTCGGCACCATTTAATCTCCTTCTCTTTGGTTTTTGTGCTACTCTCACCCGCACTTTCACCAAGTTCATGCCAGCTGACCTTCTGATGTTACGTTAGCGTGGCTCACCTTTGCCCTCCCCACCCCCCTCCACGACCCTGCCCTCTGAACAACATGCGGTCAGATAGCAAAACCTCCAAAACAAAAGTGGTGGAGTGCCAGCGCCGGGAGGGGTTGGAGGTGAGCTCGCAACTGTGTGTCCGAAACACATCGCAAGCGCTAAGTGAGGTTGGCACCAGCTGTTGGAGCAACGTCGGGGCGAAGCAGGAGGAAGTGAATTGCGTTTGGCACCAGGCGGCTATCAGGCAGTAATTAGTATAGCTAACATCCCAGATGAAGGAGTCAAGTCTAGGTCAGGGTACAAAACTTCAATGGTCTTAGCGGGTAAAGGTTGGAGGCCAAGCCGTGCCCCCTCACCCCCCCCCTCCAATCCCGAATATAAGCTCATGCCGTGCCTGCTCAGATTTGCTGAAATCTGCCTTGAACTGTGACCTTTAGGTGACGGAGCCAGTCACATGTCAGGACCGGCTCCCGTGTCCGTGTTTGGATGGCCTCAGTAGTCCTTGGCCAACACACCATGAGACTTTTGGCCGAGATGTTAACCGTACAATCAAAAACGCACACTCTGCATTTCTTTCCTTAGTTGAACCCTCGGGATCGTCCCTCAACAGACCAATCAACAGAAGACATGCATGTATGGATGAATACAGAGAAAACACACACACAGACTGCCTGTTTTCAATCCTAGAAATCACAGCGTAATCTCCTTGGTACGCTTAGGTTGGTGTGAATTTTCTGTATGTAGCTGTGTGTGTGTGTGTGTGTGTGTTGTGGGGGTTGCATTCATTCCTGGTACTCTAAAAGACCTCTAATCCTCTAATGCCACCATAATCTCTTTTAATACATTGAATATTAGTCGACAAATCACATGATAATATAGTGATATGAAAATGTTTCTTTCCAATGACAGGGTACAAACAAGGGTTTAAACCCATGGCTTAAACCCTAGTTGTTATGTTGACCATGTCGGCGGTTTTGTAGCTGCTTGTAACCCGGACTCACCAGGGGGGTAAAACCTTCCTTCTCAACCAGTGCTTCCAGTAAGACCTTGGTCTCATAAAAACAGGCTCTATTAGCGTATTGCTGGATTCACAACTTGACAGAAAAATGGGAGTTTGACTCTTTTAAATGAGTGAACGACGGAAAACCACACCAGCCCTGCCTGTGAGGGCTGTGCACCGCGGGCTCGGGCGGAAAGTACCATCCCATTTCCCAACATTTCCACATGGATGTTGATTTAGTTGCGGGACAATGGTGGATCCCGTGCATTTGTTCATTCATTTGAAGCTTTCTGGTGTTTCTAGAAGATTGTGATACTGCGATTCTGCAGTGTTGCACATGAAGTTTTTGGGTGGTTCCCCATTCATCCCAGTCGGCAAAGATTTCAAATGTACAATGAATACAACAAATGTTTGTTTTCCTTTTCATAAATTACGATCAGAATTCCTGTGTGTTTGCATGGATCAAACGCTTCCTCCTTTGCTCTCTGAGGACTTTAGATAAACAAGGTTCTGCTGCACCATGAACTGTGTGAACTTTGGTGGATTTCATTTATCCTGTGTGCTATTTGTGGCACTTTCCATCTCTTGGATCCTGGCCTACTTTCTGTATCTTGCTTTTTTTTTTAGGTTGTTTTTTTTAAAACATGAGCTAAGCCGTAGTGCACAAACCAGACAGCCATTAGATCACTGCACTGTAGGTTTGACCCCTGACCAGCTAAGCCCCTAACCCCCCCCCCACACACACACACACACACACACACACACACACACACATACACATACACACCTGCCCGACGTCAAGCCCTGCCCAGCCCTTCCCTTCTTAGGAAATGATATTACGGTGTTTAGATTATCCTTCTTGTCTTCCTCCATACTGTAATCCTATTTGCTCTGTCATGTGTTGGTGTCCACAGATGGTGTGTGAATGACTGTGTGTGTGTTTATGTGTGTGACTGTGTGGAGGTGGTGTGACACCCAACTCACTCACAGCTGTTTGGACTAGTTCAGTGGCCCCATTGTCTCTCCCACACACCCCAGGAAAGGTGGTCTTACACACACACACACACACTCACATAACTACACTATTGCGCACAGGAGTGTTGAAATATGAATGAGTGTAATATTTTGGATAACATGAGTGTTCAACCTCTTTCACTTCCTCCCCTTCAGTGAACTTCATCACTCCCCTCCCATAATGGAAATGTTAAGCTGAGTGACTGAATGGTTGGGTTTTAGGAGTTTGGGATATGCGGGTTACCACTCACTGTATATAGAGAGAGAGACAGACAGACAGACAGACAGACAGAGAAAGAGAGAGCGAGAGGGAGAAAGGGAGAGAGAGAGAGAGAGAGAGAGAGTGAGAGTGAGTGCTCAGCAGGGTGAGAGTTCCTTGGCAGCCTTCCAGTAGTTGGCGTCTCGGCGTCGACACTTAGTTCCAGCTGAGTGGCCACAGTGGGCATGGCTGCTCTGACCTCTGGACCGAGGGCTGCTGCTCGCCTATTTCCACCACCCCTTTTGATTTATCCCTTTCTTCTGCTCCCCCCTCCCCTCAACCCCTTCTTTGTATTTCGGAAATGGCTTCATAACAGCCAAAACAGAGATGTTCCTGAATTGATTTGTCAAAGGAATGTGCTGGGTGACTGATCAGACAAGCAGTGGGTTTCCTTTTAAGCTTTGATTTTGAGAATAGCACCAGTGCAACGCTATCGTTCACCTCTTGATCAAAGCAATCTCATAAAGATATTCATGTTTTTACATTCTTCAAAGAAACTGCAATGGGGATTGCATTCATGTGTATTTCTCATGAAAAATACAAAAGGGAACAAATAAAACTCTGTTTCATGTTCTCATTTGTACAAGTTGCCCTACCTGTTAGACATAATGCAATTTGCAGACAAAAAGTAAGTGATGCTTCATTTGAATATTTACATACAATTATTAAATATGTGTATGGTGACATGTTCATTGGGAACATAAAACACAATGTCCACATTCACAATAGAAAAAATACAAAGGATCTATACGTACATCTTTACAGGTGAAGAAAGGGAAAACGGCAGGATTTGCTTCAAGGGAAGAATTTTGATTGCAGTAGTAAAAGTTTCCTTTAAATTTTGTCCGAAATTGATTTTATTTAATTTTTTCCAAAACTAATAATAATGAATAATGAGTAATGTCATATACATAACACAGTGGTAATTAAAAAAAAACTTTGCAGTAATGTCAAGTGTAAATTTTGTACAAAAAGAAGTAAAACTGCCCAAATCTCTGGTCATACAGGTCAATTAAAGCTACATTTATTAGATTTAATTGTCTGTATTGTTGCGAGTGATAAGCTTATGTGTATGAGCATTGATTTTGTTGGAGCTGCTAAAGTAAATTGAGGTTTCTGGTGGATATTTGATCTTTGCTCCTCTGTCTCGGCCTTGATTTTAATTCCAGTGGATGGAGGCGAGCTCAGACATTCTCTGGAGGCATTGCCCTTGACACAGACACATCTCATTTCAGAGGTTTACATATAGATCATTTTTTAAATGTCATTCCGCCTATAATAGTTTGGTTTGTTTAGAATGATACAGCTCAAAAGGATTTCCATGTATTATTTATTTTGTAAGCAAAAATGCTCACATTTAGAGGTCACACACTCCCTTGTTTCAAACAAAATCCATAAATTTAATTTCAAAAACTTTGTGAAGCTTGTCACTTGTGCTGCTCGCACATACATTGAAGTCATTGGGCACTGGGCCAAGCTAGAGAGGGTTCAATAGCTGTTATACGGGCAAACACTTGCAGTCAAGCACCTTTTTGGAGGCCTAATGAATTGCACCTGTATTGATCTCCATGGGAAATGCTAGTATGATACAGGAATAATTTAAAGAAAAATAACCTGGGGTGGAGGCATTGGAGTTGAGGTTGTTGGTGAAGGGGTGGGGCGTGGGCAGGGCGGGGGGCTGGGTGGGTGGGGGGCAGACGTGTTTATGCGGGGTTTGTCAGGAGGCAGATAGTGGGATCAAGATTGGGTATTGACGGGATCGGGGGCCGGGTGACTGAGCCACGGAACCTTGAAATAAACTGTCGCAGGCACACGGCCAGTCATTACAGTGAAGCTGCCTGGCCCTGCTCAACCTTGAGCCAGTCGATAAGCTATTATAACCATGCAAATTGTGGCCAAATCAGAGACCTGACATATTGGTATTATATTCCTGTGCAGCCACCGGGTTATGCATCATTATCGGGAACCGGCACAATATGCATTATGCTCCCACGCTGTTTAGCTCACAGGCTCATAAGGGGAAAGGCCTGCCGCAGACTGGGATGCAATAATTGTGTGTGTGTGTGTGTGTGTGTGTGTGTGTTTGTGTGTGTGTGTGTGTGTGTGTGTGTGTGTGTGTGTGTGTGTGTGTGTGTGTGTGTGTGTGTGTGTGTGTGCTGGGTGCATTGGTTTGTTTTTTTTTCTTTTGCAGGGCACACATTTCTACATGCCAAGCTCCAGCTCTCCTTCTGTCCCTTTCCCTCTATTTCCTTCTCTCTCCCTCTTTCCTCTTGTCAGTGCAGCGGCAGCCTGCCAGGTCATTTACTCTCAGCGACAGTGTGATGCATCCAGCGGGCCCAGCGTTGGGATGATGTAATTTGGGCTAAAGGCTGTGTAAACACTGCTGTGACCTTGGTTTTAGATTTGTCAATAGGGCTGGGTCGGAGAACAGAGAGGAGGATTGTGTGGGATTGAGAGCAGCGTGCCCTGGCTGTGATAGCTGTTAGTTTGGAGCTGACTGACTGATATGATAACCTCAGATACCTCGGCCTTACCTCTGACCCCAGCTACACCCCTCTAGCTCGGCCTTCCCTCCCTCCCTCCCCCAGCTCTCTCCTCGCTCATTGTCAAACACCCCTCGCAGCTCTCTTCTGCCGGGCTGCTCTCTCTTTGATATCGCTGTTTTCGCCGTCTCTCCAACACTCGATATTGCCCTCCCGTCATGTCCTCTTCACCTTCCTCTCCTCTCCTCTACGTCACTGCTCCTTTCTTCTCTGATCGCTCCACCTCTCTGCCCCCTCTCTCTGCAGCTTGTCCGCCGTCTGCCCTCATCGACTCGACCGCGGCCCTTTGTATATTAAGCTCTGTTTCTGCCGTCGTCTGTCCTGTGCCGCTTTTCATGAGCTCCGGAGGTCAACACAGGTAAACATTGGCTGACAGCCCAGACAACACAGAGCTATTGATCTGGTTTGGTGGGAGAGGTGATGGTTCACCTGGTGGGTCTCCAGAAGGGTTACGGCCTGCAGGTCTCATCTAAACCGTCCCAAGTTCGTCGGTGAAGGGAGAATACCAAAAATCGAGGCGAACAATTGTAAATCAAAATAGATCCCTCTCAGTGTTGCAGTTATGCTGATTTAATTATCAAAAAGCTGCAGAATACGGTGAATGTTTTGATTTGCAGACATTTTAGAGGCAGCTGGGTGCTTTTTCAAAGCAGCTACAGACTTTGTTTGACACTTTGAGCTGCTTGGTGTAGAAACAAGTTTTCAATTTCTCCCAAACAAACAAATTAAACAGTTTCAAATTTGGACCTATTTTTAATTGAGTTGATGTTCACATTACTGTCTAGTCCAAACAATTTAGATGCTACATGCAAAACTTTGACTATGCTGCAATTAAGTAGTAGAAGAAAGTCATGTATACAATATCAAAATCATCACAAATTGAACTATGCTTACTCAGAGTTATCAATCCATTGGGCCTGAGCCACCTCTGCATGCCTTTCCTTAAGGGAATGATTGTGATTTCATGAAAAACAAAACAAAATCATATTGATTCCACCCATGTATAGTGCTTGATTGCAATTTTGCTGGAATTGCAGTATAGACAAATAATCATTGTATTGAGTGCCTTGAATCACCTTCCAGCCATCAGAAGGCAGAACTAGCCGACTATTGAGACTTCATAGTTGTTGCATTATTGGCCAAACAGGATAAAGAGTATACAAGAATGAAAGTTGCATAGGTCAGTATCATAATTTGGAATGTATTTGTAGTAGCTGTAGTTAAGTGTAGGCTTCCTCCTTGCAACATTTAAAAAACTTGAGGAGGAGCACAGTCGCATGCAATAAGGGCGTGCAGGTGGGATATGGCGGTGAACGAGGCGGCGGCCTTTTCCACAGCTCAGGGCGACGCTTCTGATATTTTGGAATGCACAAATTTGTTCCACCAAGTTCCCACATGCAATGGCTCGCAGATGGGCAGCGATTAATCAGAGAGGTAACTGTGAAGTAGTTTGCAATTAGACTGGAAAGCTCTGGAGCATGTTAATTGAATCAGAAAATTAGCGACAGCTCTGTACCGAGATGTAATAGGCTCACTGCCGCTTGCAGCAGGTGCCAGCCCGCTCAGCTGTGGAACAAGGTATTTAAGTCACATTAGCAGCAGTAAAAGTATTCCTTGATATGGAACAGTTAGATTTTCTGCTCGTTTTCACCAACCGTGTCACAGTGATGAGCACGCCGGTGCCGGTAACCCGAGCCAGCGGGCGCGAATGCAGCAACTGCGCTGCCTCAAGGGGGAGAATAGATACAAAAACACAACATAAATGTACGCGGAAGGTATCTTATACTATTTAAAACATGTATAAAAGGTACAAGCTGTCCACTTCCTGCCATTTAAATTGATCTGGCTTTTTTTTTTGCTGCTTTTATTGGTTGCCTCCATTCTCTCTATGAGCTCACCTCACCTGCTGGCACCCCCCTCCCCCTCCCCCTCCCCCTCCCCATCCCCCTCTCCTCCCCTCCCCATCTTTAGCTCGCCTCCCCAGGGCTCCTGTTTGCTGACATCTCTTTCTGACACGACATGAAAAAGTGGTGAGAAATTAAAAATTGATCACTTCGGTGGGTTGCCTCTCTCTTTCTCTCTCTCTCTCTCTCTCTCTCTCTCTCTCTCTCTCTCTCTCTCTCTCGCTTGCTCTTTGCTTCGCTCAGGAAGAGCGCGATAGAGAGTTGCTTTCGTGGGAAGGCGGTGCACGCAAAAGTTCTATCAGGGTTAGTATTGAGTCAAAGTTAGGGAAGAGAGAGCGAGCTGGGGAGCGAAGGAGCAAGCAAGCGATGTAGAGAGAGATGTGAAAGGAAGGAGGGAGAGATGTGGAGGTAGAGAATTCCCCAAGCAGGCAGACAGACAGGGTTGTGCTTCGCCTTTCTGGCTTTAAAGCAGGCTGCGTGCCACACATACAGTAGGAGCAAGAGGCCATGGCAGGGTGTGTGTGTGTGTGTGTGTGTGTGTGGGTGTGGGTGTGGGTGTGTGTGTGTGTGTGTGCGTGTGTGTGTGTGTGTATTGTGTGTGTATTGTGTGTGTGTGTGTGTGTGTGTGTGTGTGTGTGTGTGTGTGTGTGCGTGTGTGTGTGTGTGTGTGCAGGTAGCATCCTCCTTCCTGCCTTGTTGAGCCCTGCAGTCCTCTTCAGCATTCAGATCCTGCCCCGACTGTGCTAACTCTGATATCTTCATCAGACACGGCTGCCTGCAAACACTCGCTTGCTCGCTCACACACACACACACACTCACATTTCACGGAGCTCTGCACAAAATATACATATGAACGCTCAGACAAATACATGATCACACAAACATGCTTACATGCAAGCCTGTACGAGTTCAGGGATGCACACACATCTGTGTGTCTCCCTCCCTCTCTCTCTCACACACACACACACACAGACATGCAAATAAATCCTTACATGTTTTCCAGCGCAGTTTGATCACGCTCATAATGATAATTGCGCCTTGTGAGTGTATTGATCTGTGTGTGTGTTTGTGCTTTTGCCAGAAACGAGAGGATGGAATGAGGTCTGAGGTTGATGAGAAGCCGTCTGCTGTCCTGCATTGATTTCCCACCGTAATATGTTCACAGAATGTCGACATAGACGTACACACACACACCGTTTTAAACACACACATACATGCCGACACATCACCGAGCTCTCATTTCGTTCCGGGAACATACATAAAAGCAAATTATGTAACGGGAATATGCATCATGACATTTATATAGGGATTATAAAAGCGTATAAAGCCTTTCAGACGGGTTTATGTGCAGCCGTTTTCATGGCGCT
>NW_027466873.1:4580000-4605651 GCF_046128005.1 Genypterus blacodes
GTGCCACTACAGGGACACGGGACCAGGACAGCCCCTGGCCATATGGCGGGGGTCCCTGGTCTGTTAGCTGGCCAGTCACTGCTTGGACTACAGCACATACACACACACACACACACACACACACACACACACATACCCTGGAGACTGGAGACTTGGGGCTTTGCAAAGGGTTTATGGAGACTTTCAGCTCCAAATTTCATTCACCATTCCTCTAGAAAGACAGGAGAAATACTTAGACGACGCTTCTGGACAAGTAGAGTGTTAACAGCTTCAAACCAGAGAGACAATTCAGATTCAATGAAGATTTACTGTGACTTTCAATTCTAAAGAATATTTGATGCCAGACAAGTATAAAATAATTGTGGCATTACTTGTTCTGTGTGTGGCAGCTGCTGTTCTTATCTTAAACACAATAGAGTCGTCAACGTAGAGGGAAACACATTTTTAACCTTTGCAGTTATTTACTACATTTACCACAGGCACTGTATCTTTAGTACAAATTTTTTTGTTATTCTTCTGTCTGTGTGCTGAAAGCAAAATGTCAACGCTAATGGAGTCAGAAGAGAAGCAGAGGCAGCGCGTTAAATGCTTCATGTCTGATTCTCAAACGTTGCCATTCTAACATGCGTCACGTTAAACATGTGAGCGGCGGCGGCACAGCGGTAGAAAGTGAGAGAGAAACATGGGTCAGAAGGGCAAGAGACAGACGAACAGGTCAAGCGAGTGAGCGAGAGAGGAGAGAATAAAGTAGTCAGAGTGACAGACAGAGAAAAGAGCAGCCAGGGAGAGAGGAGCGAGAGATTGTAACATCACACTGCAGGGTCCCTTATGGGACAGCCGCAGACGGAGCGCGCTCTCTGCTGCATGCAGGAAGAGGAAGCTTTGCCAGCGCGGAAAACATACAAGAGAAGAAGGAAGAGACGAGCAGAGAAAAACGCAGTTCCCCCCAGAGATGAAGTGAGAATCCTCTCTGCCGCAACACAAACAGTGTGCAGGCGGAGAGAGAGAGGGGAGGAGAAGGCAGGCAGGGGAATACATATGAAAGAGGGGAAGGATAAAGAGAGGAAGCAGCCGTGTGGATGAGTAGATGAAATGGAGGGGAAGTGGAGGTGAAAGGTTCAGAGGAGAAGGAGGAGGAGAGAGGCAGACGAGGTCGTGTAGGTGTATCTGTGACGGGACGACGTCACGAGATGAAACCGTAGAGTTCAGAGTGTGACGTGTACGTGGAATATATCAGCATATTAAAGTACACGCCACTCAAGTTGATGATCTCATACCTGCTGAGATGGTTTGATCTCTCTATACATAATACATCATCTATGATAGATCAATGGACAAATTAAGATTCATCTATGAGGAAACCATCGCACACAAGAGCTGCACTGTGTTTCCTGAACTGTGTCTGTCTTGAATGCTCGGGAACTTCATGGTAGATCGGAAAACCGTCCAGCTTCTCCTCCTTCTGTCCCTGTTTGTCTCAAAGCTTCACTTTCCACGTCTATAGATCTGTTAGTCTTCTCAAGTCTAGTCCTCTAAAACCAGGATACCCGTGAAACAAAGCTGCAAAACAGAAGTTGGAGAATTGTCACTTAATGTCATTTGCATAATCTTTGCGGGTACTTGACATGCGGCGATAACGCAAGCGTCGCAACTCCGCATGGATCGAGTTAAACAGTTCCCTCGAGCGTCGCCTAACTTCAGGTGGTGATATTGGAAAAAGTGTTCTCGCGCTTTTTGTGTACCGACAGTTTATAGACGGGCTTAAACGTGGAAGTGGTGCAACTCGGTGAGAGGAACTGATCACAGGCAATAACTCAGAATCTCTATGTACTGTGTGTGTGTGTGTGTGTGTGTGTGTGTGTGTGTGTGTGTGTGTGTGTACAAGCATTCAAACCAGAGCCGGGGGCGTGCAGAATTTTCTTTTTCTTTTTTATACTATTTGTTTTTATTGAAGCAAACATTTTACATGACATTGCGCATACAATTATAGGATATTTTGGAGATCATTTTTTTTAGGCGTGCAGAATTTTCACAGGCCCGCGTTACAGGGGGACTGGGGGGGGGGGGGGGGGGGGGGGGCGGTGTTGGACAGGTGGGGGAGAGACGGGTGGGACAGGTGGAACAGGTGGGGGGGTGCCCAATATAAAATGTGAAATTGTATCACTTAGCAGCTGAGTGCAGATCAAGCTGTGTTTGAATCAGGAGGCATAAGTGATACACTGTAAAAAAAGAAGGACTCGTCTTTCCTTCTCTTCTGTCTTCACCTCCTCCTCTCCACACACACACACACACAGGTGTGTTAAATCACATCGCCTCAGTAAGACTATTATCAAGTTTTGAATAAGACATTTTGCCCTCCCTAATATTTCTATTATTGTCTTGTTTTTATTCCTCTCCTCTCCTCTCCTTTCCTCTCCTCTCCTCTCCTCTCCTCTCCTCTCCTCTCCTCTCCTCTCCTCTCCTCTCCTCTCCTCTCCTCTCCTCTCCTCTCTGCTGCTGCCAGGGGTTTACATGATTTGATCAATGTGCCCCCCCCCTACATAGTTGAACTTGTGGCCTACTTCTTTTTTTTTTAAGGTGCCTTCGTCCCCATTTTGACGAGTGCGAGCTTATCGATCAGTTTATTCTATTTGCCACTGAACACCCCCCTGCCCCCCCCACCCCCACCTCCTCCCTGGCAAGTCAATAGTGGAGGATTGAGAGAGTGGGTGCCTCCCCTGACCTCCCCTCTCTCAATCTCTGACTCCCGTCTCGTCCACACATACACACACACACACACACACACACACACACAGAGAGGAGCGTCTGCCCGTTGCAGCCACACCTCTGATCCCGGCTACAATTTTGATTAATCTAGAAGTGCTGCAAGGTCAGGGCGGGACTGTGTGTGTATCTGGTGTTAGCTGATGCTGTCAGATAAAGGTCTTAAGCCCTGGCGGGGTTGAGGCTCTGTTTGTGTGTGTGTGTGTGTGTGTGTGTGTGTGTGTGCCAGGGTGGGTGTAGATCATGGCGAGAACTTCAAGCTTGAAGCAGGGATCAGTGTCCTGTACCCGGGACAATGCTCACCTTTTGTGTTGGTGTGTGTAAATTTGTTCTCATACTGATCAGAGATTTTGTTGGCTGAGAGTTCTGAAATGAAGTCACACCATCATTCATCTTAGAAATCGGATCCTCTCCCTTCTCTCTCTCTCTCTCTCTCTCTCTCTCTCGCTCTCTCTCTCCCTCCCTCCCTCCCTCCCCTTGCTTCCTTCTGTGAGTTGCCTCATTCTTGAAGGCCCGACTGGAGGTTCGGCAGAGCAGGGAGGAGATAATTATTCTCTTTCTGTCTCTGGTACATTTCCCATGTAAAATGCATACAGCTGCGTCTGGGAGCGGCTTTATCAAAAGGTTAACTCTTCCCCGCAGTTGTCTGTGCCTTCAAAGGGTGGCGTTCCTCAGACGGCGGCGGCGGCGGCAGCAGACCGCTTTACGTTTTCCTGCTGTTTAGTTTGGATGCTTGCTGCACTTCTCGCTGACCCACCGCTGGCCCGACGCTTTTGTTTCCCCAAACTTAACTTCCAATCAAGAGACGAGCCAGCTGTTGTTTGTGCGGCGCTCCAAACATCGTTTCCTCTGTAGCCGCCTGAGTGCAGATTCACTCACAGCCAAAAGATGCAGACATGAATACACACGTATGTGCAGATATTTAGCTTTACATGCAAACATTTTAATGCCGTTTTTGACTTTGAAGTGTCGATTATAGTTTCATATTCAACCAAACATTTCAGCCTGAACGCCGTCGCTCTTTAGATCACCTCATTGTGACTCATAAATCTCCTGCCTTTGTCACCTTCACGTACGGTGTTATTCCCACATATACTACTGTCACTCACACACACACAAACACACACACACACGCGCGCAGGGTGAAGTAACATGTGCGCACACTCGAGGCCTTATGTGGAAGGAACGCTGCCTGGGAAAGTGATAGCAAGAGAAAAGAAGCTCTGGAGAGAGTGAGTTATCTCTTTAGATGTCATTGAGGGGCGCCTCTTTTCTCTCCCTCTCCTTCCCCCTATCATTTCCCCTCTTTCTTCCACTTGCTCTCTCTCTCTCTCTCTCTCTCTCTCTCTCTCTCTCTCTCTCTCTCTCTCTCTCTTGTTCCCACTTACTCTCTCAAATCATGCTCGCCTCCAGTGGTATTCAGACAGTCCAAGGACAAAGTAGAGATATGCTAGGAGCAATGGACTGTCCGTCAGCATGTGTGTGTAAGTGTGTATCTGTGTGTGTGTGAGAGAGAGAGAGAAAGAGAGAGAGAGGTTGATGTTGAGACTTTGAAGCCGCTCTCCCCTCGCTTTGCCAGATCAGAGTCTGGTCCCTCTTTGTTTAACGCCATAACGCTGCCAACGCTCACAGGAAACGCACACACGCACACACACACACACAAACAAACAGACACTTTTTAGGGACACAAAGAAAGGTTTAAGATTCACCCGGAGCAGTGCACACGCCGCTTGCTCTTGTCGAGGTCACATCCTTGCGTTTAAGGACTGTTTCGTCTCCTTCCTTTGATATTTATTGACTCGTCAAGGTGACTATAATGGTATTAAATATTTAATTTCCATAAAGATATTTCAGATGTGCAGTGTGTGCGTGTGTGTGTGTGATGATTCGCCCCTCTAGTATCCCTGGCTCTGTTATGAAGTCACGCCGTGCGTTACCGTGGCCTTGGCTTGTCTGATTGGACCAGACTGAACTAAGATGGCTCCGGGATCTGTGACCCTGAGAGGAAGACGCACACACACACACATTAAAAAAACAACTCAACTCAACGCCATGCACATACACACACACACGGGTCAAAGAAATCCATCCCGCAGACAGACTTCTTCTTGTGTGTGAGTGTGTGAGTGTGTGTGTGTGAGTGTGTGTGTGTGAGTGTGTGTGTGTGTGTGTGTGTGTGTAAGAGTGAGTGTGACGCGTCTACTCCGCTCTCTCAAACAAACAGGGGAAATCCTCCTCGTCCAGCCTTGTCCATCATCCAGCTCTGGGACATCTCGCTGTCCCAGAGCACGTGGGCGCCCGCAAACCCACAGCATTTTGCCCCCAAACACACACTCGCGCGCACAAACACACTATATATATATTTATACACAGGCACACACTCACACGGGGCCCCCTTGGCTCCAGCCAGGTTCCCCTGACGCAGGGACACACGCAGGCAGGATGTGCGAGGGAAAGGTTTGTGTCAGTGTGCGTCTCGTAGCCCTCCTCGGGTTCTGACCCTCTCTTGACCGGGCGGCTTCCTCCTCCTCCATCTCTCCGTAAACAAGCACATCCCCGCGTCTGAAGGCGTGCCGGCTCGCCAAGTGTAATAACATCACTCATGTTTTGATGTGAAGCGGAACGTCTACGTGAGGCGGGGAGGCTGATTTTTGTGTGTTGTGAGCCTCGTGTGTTTCTGTGTGTGTGTGTGTGTGTGTGTGTGTTGGCGTTTCCTTGTGATTTGCTGTGGGGTGGTAGATCTTCGTCATGGAGGAAGCCGTGTTAACCTGCCACCTTGGCTGTCCTCTCCACCCACTATTTATCCTCCGTGTCTCTAAAAACTAAAAACATACATACGCACACACACACACACACCCACACACTCACACAGGGGTCGTCTGCTGGTCTTGTTGAGTGTGTGTCAACTCCATTAGCACATTCCCCGATAGGGCCCGAGCCCTCTTATCTGTTGCGACCCATTAATTACACTTTGTTCCCTTTAAGTGATCTATTTCAGACCTGCCCCGCCCTCACACCCACTCTGTGCTATCTGCACCCCTGGCCCACTCGCTCCCCACCTGACCCCTCTCTCTCTCGCACTCTCTCCCCCCCTTTCTCTCCATCTATACACTCACCCCCACTCTCTGTATGTGTTACAATGCATGGGATCACAAGGTCATGTGACAAGTGGCGCCATACATTAGCAGGTGTGTGTGTGTGTGTGTGTGTGTGTGTGTGTGTGTGTGTGTGTGTGTGTGTGTGTGTGTGTGTGTGTGTGTGTGTCGACAGATGAGTATACCGCTTGTGGTTTTAAGATGTTTAATGCCAACTCATATTCAAACAGCAAATAATTTCAGGTATTTGGCTCATACGTGTAAGTGTGTGTTTGTGGTTTATGCGTGTGTGTGTGTGAGTGTGTGAGTCCTGGTAGGCTGCATGAGCCCATGAGCGAGTGCCGAATGAATTCCCTCTGGTCCCAACAACAGAAATGTTAGAGTAAAGTTGAGGTGTGTGCGTGTACATTGTGTGTGTGTGCGTGTGTGTGTGTGCGCACTTCTTTTTTTCTAGGATTTTTCTCGACAGACACCCGAGCGGCTTCTTCTTCACGTTGGCATCGTTCTGGGTGATTGACGGACGTTATGAATGGCGATGCAGCGCACCAAGCGTATTAGCTCGCGGCGCTGAGCAGATCCTTGGGTGAAGTGCCAGTTATGCCCGCCGTTGCTATCGAAACCACTTCAAGCTTTTAGCTCTAAACGCAGCTCTCAGCGTTACTCTGAACACGCAACGCCGTGTTTCTCCTTTTGTACGTAGTGAAAGCAGCGATGGAGCCACTGTATAAATGTTTACACTCATTTGTATTGTGGAGTTTAAGTTAGAATAAAAGTGAATATTGCAGTTTAATGCACTTACAGCAACTTTGGTGTCTTAATAGTGCAATGGTGCTCTTCCAGCGTGTGTGTGTGTGTGCGTGCGTGCGTGCGTGTGTGTGAGGGCGCGGTGCGGCCCTGAGTGGATGGTAGGGGGGGGTTCTCACACTCAAGGTTGTCTGATTCTGTGAGTGTTGCTTGTGAATGCAGCCTGTGGTCCTTACAGGTGTGAGGGGGGGAGGGGCTCTCTGAGCCTCTCCTCCTCCTCCTCTGCCTCCTTTGTGGCTGAGTGATGTGTGTACGTCTGTGATATTGTAGACGTGTGCGTGTGTGTGTTTTTGTTTTTTGTTGTTCTGAAGGGAGGTGCGTGCGCGTGTGTGTGCCATTGTGTTGGAGTGGAGCAGAGGTTGTGCATGTGTGTGAATGTGAGGAGCGAGTGTAGTGCAGTCGTGTAGTGAGTGGGCAGTTTGGATGCGGGTGTGAGATGTGGGTGACTGTGTGTGTGTGTGTGTGTGTGTGTGTGTGTGTGTGTGTGTGTGTGAGAGAGAATCTATGCCAGTCTGCTTGGCAAAGTTGTGTGTTGCGACCCTTCCCCAGGCATCATTGTGCGCGTCTGTGTGTGTGTTTGCACATGTCGTCGGTCCTGCCTGTGCGAGTGCACATGTACGTGTGCGTGCAGCAGTGCCTCCCCTAATGGACGCTCTTTGTGGGGGCCTCTCTTTTCAGCCATGCTGCTTTTGAGACACATTGTGCCTGGGCATAGAAACAGAAGCTCTCCATTGCTCCTCAATGGGCCAAAAACAAAACCATGTCAGGCGAGCTAGCAGCCCCCGAGTGTTTGCCATTTAAGTCCCAACCAATGGTGGTGAAGATGGAACAAAGAGCCCGGACAGGGAAGGAGGCCTACACTGTTTACAGTGCTAATGTCTGGGTGGCACTCCCAACAAGGCCCCTCCATACACACACATGCGTATGCACACTCACTCTCTCAGTCGGACACACACACATGCAGAATCAACAGGTACATGCTCAGTCCTTATATGTGGAACGGTAGAGTGGAGAGTCTGTCACCAGGAACAAGATAAGAAAGAAATCTGCTCCTCAATTCATGTGATCAAGATACGGGCGCTTTGTGTTTTCATAATTATTACATCATTTATCTCGGTGTGTTCACACTCTTTATACCACATTTATTAAAAATGTGTCATTAACTCCATACAAGTTGCTTGTTGATCTGACGAAAAACAAGGAAACGCTATAGAGTTTAATTTAAAACACTTTTGTCATTACAGTTATTTATTTAACAATCCCCAATTGATTGATTTTGTTGTATCGGTATTTATTATAGGGCTTGATAATGCATGTATATTTGTATCTCTCCTGACATTGTGCATATTCTGAGTATATTGACTAAAATTGACTTGAATTTAAGTATCCAATCAATCTTTAATCTCTTATTATTCCATTTTATTCATAATATTATTCTGATGTAAATGTGTAAAAGCTGTATCTGTTAAGTGCTACAGGCAGCTGTCGCCTCTCTTTCCCTTCAAACCGCGCCATCCCGTCTCATTGGAGGAGAGTGAAACAGCTGACACAGAGCGGCGCTGTCACAGGCGAGGGCGGGCGGGCGGCTTCGGGCTTTGGGGTTTTTTTTTTCCTGAAGAGGAGAGGGGAGAGCGTCTGACACTGGTATCAAATAGCCCGCGCTGTCCTTGGACTGAGGTTATCTTGTAAATACTCCGCTCCAAGTCTATAAAAGCGAGGGTCCTTTATGAGCGCCAAGGCCACTCATTCATGTAAAAATAAAAAAAGCACTCAGCGCCGTCTCAGTGTCTGGGTGTGGAGGTGGCGAGCGGGGGAAGAAAAGATGGAGGGAGAGAATTAAAGCAGAAAGCAGAAGAATGAGCAGAGGTAAAGTGCTCGGTTGTCTTTTGTGTGAGGCGCTTTGTTCCTCTGCTTACTTCCTGCACAGTGGCGGCGATGATACGGAAAGTAAAGCAGTTTACATCGTGACGACGCTTTCAACAAGTTAATGTAATATTCTCTGCTTTCTCTGGGCTGTCGCTCTATTTCACTCACTCACTGTGTTATTCAGAGTAAATAGTCCCTTCAGTGGGCCTCAAAGCCAGTCAGTCAGTCAGTCAGTCAGTCAGTCAGTCAGTCAGTCAGTCAGTCAGTCAGTCAGTCAGCCAGCCAGCCAGCCAGCCAGCCAGCCAGTCAGTCAGTCAGTCAGTCAGTCAGTCAGTCAGTCAGTCAGTCAGTCAGTCTAGGGCTTCATCATCTCTGGGTGTGTAATGAGTTCTGCCTTGTTTTTTGTCTAACAACAGCACAAAATAACAAGCAAAGTAATTAAAAGCATTACGAGGGGAGACGAGCGTCCAAAATGAATCACGTTTGATGAAATGAGCTCAGTTTGGAGTGTGTGTGTGTGTGTGTGTGTGTGTGTGTGTGTGTGTGTGTGTGTGTGTGTGTGTGTGCACACGCCATTTGTGTGTCCAACCCTCGCAGACATGTAAAGGCTTTTGTATTTCCAGACTGATTTCTTATAAACAAAGTCAGATGTGGACATGGAAGCCTTTGCACACACGCACACACACACACACACACTCCCCCCACCCCTGAGTGGGAATGGAGGGGTGGGGCGGGTTGGGTGGTAAATTTAGATTTAATTAGCTTTGTGACTGTGGACAGCGTCTCGGTGTTGTGCTAAGAGAGGACGGCGTCGCTCTGACCGCCTGTCACCTGCCTGGGCTCTTTTTTTTTTTTTTTTTTTCATTTTTTTTGTTTTGACCTCATCTCCAGTGGCAACGCGTCTCAGCCCCTTGGACAGACAGCCATGTGGGACAAAATGACACTCTTGACCCGTACACAGCAGGAAAACAAGAGGACAGCACGCATAACTGACCAGACGTAACGTGTGTGTCTGTGTGCGTGTTACTTGTCTGTATGAAATGCAGACACACACACACACCACACAGTCATCTTCACACACACACACACACACACACACACACACACACACACACACACACACACACTCTCTCAGACATACCGAGGCAGATCATCTAATAATCAGAGAGTGTCAGCGGCGGAAATCCGATCGTCTGACAGTCAGGATGGAGATAACGATTCCCCGCCGCTGATCCATGCAACAGATAGTTTCCACAAACAGCACGGCGGCTAAGGTTACACCCGGCCAGGCCCCCGCACCACCTCACGCCTCCACCACGTGCTCTCCCTGCGCCGCATACAGATAAAACAAAAGCTCCGGTTACCGCCAATAGGAAATCGATAAGAAAAAATCCAGCGTCTGCGTTTGATTTTTTGATGAAAACTTTTGACAAGAGGAAATGAGAAAATGTTTGTTTGTGCGCACAGTAATATCGCACACGTCACTCCTGCCAGGTACTGTGTTGTATTGTGTGTTGTGTTTTTATTTTTTTCTCCCCCTCCTCGCGATGATATCATTGTTTATCTCATTTTCAAATTGAGGCTCATTAAATGTTAAACCCTAATGTCAATATATTTGATTAAGCGCTCATAATTGTTTTAAAAGAAATTCAATTTGCAGGAGAGGGAGCGTCGTCGTTTTACATTTCCCTCGCCTGGAAGTCAACTTAATAATTTGAATATTTAGTTATGTCATAAATGAGTTTGAAGGAGAAAAAAAACACACAGCTTCCTTTGCATCAATGTAATTACAAAAATGTTTTATAAAAAATAAGCGTCTGATTCAAGTAAAATAGGCCATTTGTACACAAGCAATTAACTGCTGCGGCTTTAAATAATGTAGCCCAGATGGAACCTAATTATAGTCGGCATGCTTTGATTCTGTCTTTCTGTCGGAGTATCACTCGGGGCGTCACTTTGGCTTTTCAGTCACCTAGCGTTTGTTTTGAAATTTGTGACAATCAGAGGCGATTACCATTTGTAACAACACGCGGCGTTTGGTGCGGAGGGAAGAAAGCATGGCCCATAGCTATGGAGGAGTTTCCTTGTTTCGTTTTAACAGCTCCAAACTCTCCTCTGTTGCCTCGCCGCGCTGCACGCAAACGATAACAACTGTGTGTGTGTGTGAGAGTGAGACCGTGAGTGTGAGTGTGAGTGTGAGTGTACGTGCATGGGGACAGGTGTTGGCATATTTTGTGTTGCTTTTGGTGTGTGTTTTCAGGGAGGGCACAGTGGGTATGTGCTATGTGGGAGTGTGTGAACGAGTGCCATCCACGAGTAGATACTTGCAATACGGTGTGTGTGTACGCGTGCACGTGTGTGTGTGTGTGTGAGTGAGGATCTTTTACCGGCGTAGAGACAGAGGCAGATCAAACAGTCAGTCAATTACCTTGAGAGGGCTCCAGTGGCTGTGACAGAGAGGAAGAGGCTAAATATCCAGGATCAAATACACTCCTCTGCCTGTCACATAATGAGGCAGGCTCACCGGGCTAAGCCGGGACACACACGGGCACACACACACACACACTGGTCAAACACAGGCCCCGTGTTTCGGAGCCAAGGGGCCAAGGCCTGAAACTTTGTTTTGACCTGAGCGCAGCAGAGGGCATGGACCGGGAGGATCCAGTTCTGCACCTTTCTGCGTGCTCTGACCTACAAGGGAACATGTTGTACCCGTGTGGGTGTGTGTGCGTGTGTTTCTGTGAGTGTGTGTTCTCTAATGCAATTAACAAACACATTTTGGAAAGTGATAAGTGAGTTTCCTTGTAGTAAAGACCCAGTTATATGGAGGTCGCTGTAGCCTCCTTATTGTATTGACAGTAAATGACAACAGTTTGGCTTTTACAGTAAAACTTTATTAGTTGAATAGAATGACATGTTTAAAAATTAACACATGAAACTTCAGTGATTCATACAGAGGACAGCACATGTGGATACAAAGAGGACACTTTAAAGTCAAAGTTTGATCCATTACTGAGCTGATTAAAATGTCCTAATATATCTCATTTTGTGGGAAATCTATTTCTTGGGAAAAATACAAACAAAACTTTTTTGCTATCGATCCCAGTAACACTTAAAGATAACAGTATGATGTGTGGAATATTTCTCTCTCTCTCTCTCCCCCCTCCCTCCCTCTCTCTGTCTCTCTCTCTCCCTCTCTCTCTCTCTCCCTCTCTCTCTAAATCAGTGGTCACATCTCCACTTTGACCGCATCCATTAGGTCCGACACACTTTGCCAGTTAAAGTGAGAGTGGACGTAAGCTGTTAAAGGCCTATTTAAGTGTGTGTCTGTGTGTGTGTGTGAGTGAGAGAGAGGATTTATGTCTCTGTGTGTGTGCGCTTTTGAAGGGGGGGGGGGGAGTTGGCCTTTATCTCAAAGTCCCTACCGTACAGAAGAGAAAGGAGTGGAGGCGGGGCGGGGGCGGGGCTTAAAAGCAGAGTCATCGGAGGGGCACAGGCTCATCTGCATATTGGCACAGCGACGCCCCCCTGGTGACCCCGAACGGCGATGGGATAGGGTGGAGATGCTCGGCGGGCGCTTCCGGAAGGAGTTCACCGCCAGTTCAGGGTGAACGAGGGAGCGCTGCAGCGGCATTGATCGCTTCTGCAGGAGGGAGAGAGAGAGAGAGAGAGAGAAAAGGACAAAAGAGAAGTAAAAACACTAGTGAGAGAGAGAGAGAGAGAGTGAAAGAGAGAGCGATGAGAAGGGGAAAATGGAGTAGGAGGAGGTGGAAAAAGATCACAGTGCCTCAAATTGGATATAAATGATAGATTAGAGGTGTGAGAGGGCCGTGTCTTTGTTTTCCAGGGCCGGCTGTTACATTGAGCCCTACACAGGTAGTGACTCACCCACAGTGCCGCCTTATTGACTCCCCTGATTGCCAGGCCAGTAAATTTGACCCACGGCACCGACTGCAGTCTGCTCGCTATATACCGAGCACCGCGGTCCCTTATCTCACAGTGATCAGTGACCCTCTCTCACACACACACACACACACAAACACACACACACACACACACACACACAGGAGCAAAACCTACACTCAACCCCAGACCTCACACTTACCCCCAGTCTTACAGTCATCCACACACACTCACACACACACACACACACACACACACACACACACACACACACACACACACGCTCGCACACCATCTCCATTAATGTGCCCAGGCAGGGGTCAATCTAATAAACATGGGGTCATTTTGGTGGTCATCGGAGGCCTGTCTACAGTCAGAGAGCCTTAAGGTGCTTCCTAATTGTATCCCTGCGGCCTTCCACTCCGGGTTTTTATAGCCATTCCCATGTACACAGGGAAGGAGGGAGGCAATAAGGAAGGAGAAAAAGGACTAAAGGAAGGAGGAGGATGATGATGATGATGATGATGCACCAGTTCACTAATCTGAGGGGGGATTTGGTTTTCAACATTTTACATTTCCCGCACTAACCAATTTCAGATATTACATTCATTTTTATCTTTCCAGAGGAATTTGTCGGGACTTATGATATTCTTATCTTTGAAAATGTCAGGTCTCAACAAAAAGACTCTTATTAAAGATTAAAAAAAAGAAGAAAAACTCATTACTGCTGGACTTGTATTTACTCCTCCCTGCCTGTAAACACATGTAAATTCCCTCAGATTCATCTATCACAGGATGAAACTCTCAGTACGGTGTGGCGGCAAACCTATTCTCCCCACGGGAAACAAGAGGGCATCCCAGTAATGCTGCTCAAGTCCAGTTACAGTTGTGTTGCTAAGCAGCTGAGCTGCTAGCCAGCGGCGGGAGAAACAAGTCATTATCTTTTAGCTCTCTCGCTGAATGGTTGGCGAGCGCGAGCAGAGAAATGACGGGCAGCAGCTGCAGCCACGAGCTGTCCTCATCACTGAGGCGGCGCACACAGAGGGGAAACAAAGCGGCGGCCATCGAGTTTGCGAGCCACCCAAGCAAAAAGCAGGCCGGTGATAGCCTGACCTCGCAGGCCGACAGGAACCCGAGGCGTGTGTACCAGATTTCAAGCTCCAGCGTGACCCCAACTTGGGAACCGGCTAACCTGGCGGAGGCCGGAGGGAAACCCGGCACTGACGCCGCCCCCGCCGCCCTCAGGACCACCTGATACGCCTGCCGCTTCCCCCTCCTCAGCTTCTGTCTTCCTTCTCTCAATCAGCCCTTTAGAATGAATGACTCCCGCTCCACTGGTTTCACTTAGAGCAGCCATTGTACCCAACTCATTCAGCTGAGGGCCTGAGATGGAAAGAGGGACGCTCGGTGGTGTTGATGATCAGGTGTCCACTTGGATAAGGAATAAACGCCGTCCCATTGGAGCGACGGGTCATAGGCTGTCACGGCTCTCATGCGTAAGGCCGCGGCCCGCACAGAGCCGTGCAGTGCATTGTGGGAGTGGTAAACCCTGAGAGGCTAATTATCTTAATGGAAATGGTTGGTTTCCACCTTTGATGCTGCCCGGCTGTGTGCGCAGCAGTATATTTGTTATCACTTTAGAATATCGACTTGGCCCGGAGCCTTTCACAGTAAACACACACCGTCCCCGTCTCGCTCACGCCTCTGCATGTGTGTGTGTGTCTCTCTTTTCACGTGTAGGCACGGAGAGGCACGAGCTGACCTCCTGGATGAGTTTCGACTCCATCTTCACGTTCTTCAGCGAAGTCCTGGCGGCGAAAGAGGGCCAGGAGGCGGAGGAGACGTCCAACGCCGTCACCACGCGCAGCAGCTCCCTCAAAAACAAACACCAGGACTTGTAGGGCAGCAGCAGCAGCAGCAGCAGCAGCAGAGACTGTGAGCGGTGGCAGAGCGGCTATGATGGCGAGGGCGAGCTGCAGAGAGGGAGGAGAATGTTCTAGAGCCTCTCTGCTTTTTATGATTTTCTCTCTCTCTCTCTCTCTCTTCCTCTGCACCCCCCTCTCTCCCTCCCTCCTTCCATCTTTCCTTCCTCGCTCGCCCTCTCCTCTCCCCGAGTGTGATTTCTCCCTTCCGGCCCTCACTGGCTTTCTCCTCTACACACACTCGCACACACACGCACACACACGCACGCACGCACGCATGGAGCATTGTTGTCGGAGGAGACAAGAGTACGGAGGTCACCGTGTGTACATCACAATAACGTTTTGCATTACTTCTAGATGAGTGCAACTGTCAAAGCAATATGGGCCCGAGTGTTAGCGCTTCCCCGGCGCGGCTGCGGGTACGGGGGGCCGGGGCCGCGCGGAGATTAAGGCTGACAGGAGCTGTGCACAATGCGCCGTGCTGCACCTCTAATTGTCCTGACATCAGCCTGAACTGAGCTAATGCCCTGCCTGCCCTCCAGTCCACACCGCTCAGCCTCTCCCTCCTCTTCCTCCTCTTCCCCCCCTCCGTCCTAAAGCCTGAGCTTCTTCGTTGCAGCCTGAACCCACCAAAACACAATTGTCTTCTTTTTTTTTTTTTAAACAAAGATGAAGTGCACACAGGTTACTAGTTTGAACAAAAGGCTGTTGTTTTTATGGCTTTCTCTTCTTCCTCCTCTTCCTCCTCTTCTTCCTCTAACTCCCCTGCACACGCCGTCAGCTTCTCTCACTCTGGGCTTTGTGGGAAATGTTTTTCTGACCCGTGACATGTAATTCTGGGTTTGCAATACTCGTAATCACAGGGATTTGTTTTTTTTCCTCTTCTTCTTTCTCAACTTTGAGCTAAATATGAATGCAACGTCTCTCACACAATCATGCGCTATTTGATTTGGTATATTAAGCCAACACTTCTCTTCCCAGTTATAAATGTTTACCTTAGAATGTCTCACTTTGAATTGGAAAGTGCGGCCAGACTCCATCTCTTTGTTTTTATTATAAATATATCTATTTTTTTCTTCTTTCTCTATTTGATATCTCTGAAATTGATGTCTCCGGGTGATTGAATGTGATGAAACAAATAAAACAAACACAACCTGTGCTGAATATGGAAAATTCCGGACAGTGAGCATATTTAAAATCACTTAAAGTCAAGCATCAAAATGGGTTTGAGGGATATCTCATTTTAACAGGAGGCAGAAGTCATAAAGCCGCAATATATCGCCTTACACATGTCAGGAAATCCAACTTTTCAATATTATTCCAAGCCTGAATGATATTTCCTTAGATGTTGTAGAAATGTAACATATCTATTTTCCCCCCGACCTGAAGTCCTCTTCTCTGCTGTGTACTTAGAAGTGACAAAGCCTCGGCCGCCTCACCGCTCAGCTGCACATAATCTGACTGTGTGACACAAACATGATCAAAATGTTTCCGTATCAACCACTCGGGGCTTAATGGAACACATTTGTAATGTGTCACGCATTAGTAAAAACTAAATCTCTGGATACCTTAGACACCTTCTCAGATATTTACTTTTTTCTTTTTCTTTACTTCAAATAGTTAACATTGTTTAACTTTTACACTGTGAAATCCTCCCTCTGCTGCCCACCGCACTGCACCGTGTCTCTGTCTGTGTGTCTCTGTGTGTGTGTTTGTGTGTGTGTGTGTCTCTGTGTGTCTGTGTGTGTGTGGGTTAAGGCTTTTGTGGATTATCTTTCCTCTGTAATGAGGCAAACCGCTGCTGATGGTTGCAGGCCTAATTTCCTTTTAATTTGATTCCGATCTCTCCAGGTTTCAGCAAAGAAGTCGGCTTTATTATTTGATTTGATGAGTTCCATTTCCAGATACCGTTGCTCATCTTTCTGCTGTTCGGCCGCCGTCAGTTCATTTTTCACCCCATAATTTGTATATTGTTGCCTTAGGAATAAACAAGACACTGGCTGCTCACTCACTGCTGGTGTTTTTTAATAAAATCCAGCATGTGGATGGAACTGAAGATGTAAGAGCAAACCTACATCCAAAGCACAGTGTCGGAATCAAAGGGAGATAATTTAACCGATTGCTCTTGAAGACTTGATTTTTTGCAGATGCTTTGCAGTTGTCTTTGGGGTTTTTCCTCTTCTTTTTTAAATCTCACTACATGCAAACGTTTGGGATTTCAAGAAACCGCAAGTGTCCTGCCAGTGTCCACATTCTCCCTCTGCTGTCACATGTCTGTCTCACTCACTTTGCATCACTCATCTCTGTCTCCGATGATTATTTTCAGGATTTTACAGTGCAACATTGCAGGCTTTTACCTGATTGGTTTAGTTTTTTTGTTTTATTTTAGTTTGTGATAATGTGGAAGCTGTCCACAGCAAAGAATTTTTAGTTTTGTTTTTTTAACCCTTATTTTCTGTCTCAAGGTAGATTTTGTTTTTAATTGCACCATGTTTTGCTTTGTGCTGTTTATTTTTTGTGATTATTGTTTTGTACTAATTGAATATTTTAGATATACTTTTACAAAGTAGATCACGTTGTGGATATCAGTGAATAAATAAGTAAATGAATGAGTGAATGAGTAAGTTCAGGGTCAATTGCAAAAATGAAGGGACACAGAAAGCTGCCTCGAAAATTCAAAGTTAGAACTTTAATTAACTCATCATCATCATCATCATCAAAATCACTCCTAATGTTTATAATAAACACTTTAACCCTTAAATTTTTATTTATTGTTCCCTTTAAAAAAAGTTTGGAGTTCATAAATGTTATAATCTGTCCCTGAACCATCCTCTCAACAAAGTGCTGCGTGATGAGGAAGGAAGTTTAAACTGTTAATTCCCTCTTTTTGTCAATTTGATCATTAATTTTGGTAAAGTCTCTCTCTCTCTCTCTCTCTCTCTCTCTCTCTCTTCCTCCCTGTGAGGTTTTACAGCATCATTTGTTTTCACACGGTGAAACCGATCAGGTCATTAAACGCCCCCTCAATAAATCTTTAGAAATCTTTTCCATTTAGCTCGAACAACAAGTGGAACCAGGCGACTTCAAAAGCACGCACTGGTCTCCTGGGGAGGGGGGGGCGCGCGCTTTGACATACCAAAGGGGTTCCCAAACTGCGGTCCGGGCATCCTCCAGAGGGACCAACAGTACACTTTTTAGGTGTTATGTCAGTGGTTTGTGGAGTTCGGCGGTTTCAGTCTCTCTCGCTCTCTCTCACTCTCTCTCTCTCTGCAGTTTGACGGGTCTCTGGTGTGTGTGTGTGTTGGGGAACACCCTGCACTGATATTTCAATCTTTTTCTTCTTTGAAGAGAGTTGTTGTCACGCTTGCTTGCTCAGGTCCCAACAAAAACAGATGAACTCTTTTCCAAAGGAACCGACATCAGGAAAAGTTGGAATGTCACCCCTCTGACAGCACCCCCTCCCTCTCTCTCTCTCTATCTCTCTTTCTCTCTCTCTCTCTCTTTCTCTCTCTCTCTCTCTCTCTCTCTCTCTCTCTCTCCTTCAGCGGATCACTGTCAGATCTCTATTTGCATAATTATATGCTCTGCTCAGAGGAGAAAACTAACCCTCAAATTTTACGGGTCAACTAACTGCAACAATCAATGTTTTATCAGCGAATACTAAAGAAAAATATCTCTAACAATCACAGCTGAGGAACTAAGTCTCTCTCTCTCTCTCACACACACACACACTCTCTACCTCGTTCCCCCCTCTTTCTCTCCATCTCTCCCTCTTCATCCTTCTCTCTCAATTTCTCTCTCTCCATCTCTCGCCTCTCGCCTCTCTCCCTCTCACCATCTCCTCTCTCTCCCCCTCTTTCTCTCCCCATCTCTCCCCCTTCACCCCCCTCTCTCTCTTTCTCTCTCCCGCGCTCTCTCCATCTCTCTCCCTCTATTGACTGATTGTCCTCTGAGGTGCATTCCAGATTCAAGATTGTGTTCTTTCTCTTCTTTCTCTCCATTCTTCCCTTCTTCTCTCTCTCTCTCTCTCTCTCTCTCTCTCTCTCTCTCTCTCTCTCTCTCCACTCCCCACCCCCTCCCTCTAAATATAAGGGCCCCCACCATCGAGTGCACAAACTCGTAGCCGGGCTTCGTTAGACGTCATTACATATTCATTGACTCGCAGAGAGAAACCATTTAATCCAGTGGAAACAACTCTTCAATCTCTCTCTCTCTCTCTCTCTCTCTCTCTCTCTCTCTCTCTCTTTCTTTCCCTCTCTCTATTCTAATAAGGCCTCTCAGACTCAGACAACACTTGGGAGCAAAGGGAGATTGGGTTTGCCTGAGCTTTCACAGGGAAGGGGGGGGATCACAGGTGTTGGGGTCCTATAAAGTGTGGATGGGGGGTGGGGGTTGCCGGGCTGAACAGGGTCCCTTGAGCAGGGGCAGTAGAGGTCTATGGATTTTAGTTATAATTCTGTGCATGAGTTGGTTGAAACTGAGCCACTCTGAGTTTATTTAAAGTTTGCAAGATAAAAAGAGAAAACTTGAGTAATGATTGAGAACACACACACACACACACACACACACACACACACACACACACACACACAGGGTTTCTCTGCCTTTGCTTTCATAAATATGCAATCATACAAATCAGAATTAGGAGATAAGTACAAAAAACACTTAGACTAGCCTGACAGGTGACACTTCCACATCATACTATAGGATCAGAGACACAATCTAGCGTCTCTGCTAATACTTACAAACAGAATGACCTAATGTGTGAGTGTGTGTGTGTGTGTGTGCTGGCATATAATGGTTGTGGGACAGCTGTTGGCAGGGTCCGTTTTACGGGGCTGATTCCATTTGGCTTTAATAGCAGCTTTCAGGCGAGCGACCCCCCCCCCCCCCCCCCCCCCCTCGCCGCCCCCTCAATTACACCTCCTCTGATAGCGCGGCGGCCTCGGGACCCCCGCAGTAAAACACACACCCTCTGAAATGCAATACAGTAAGAAGAATGGACCCCGAGTTTAAGACGAGGAGAGGAGAAGCAGGGATGAAGGAAGGAAGGAGGGACGGTAGAAAGATTGGGAGAGAGAGAGAGAGAGAGAGAGAGAGAGAGAGAGAGAGAGAGAGAGAGAGAGAGAGAGAGATACTTAAACAGGTCACCAGCGGTCATTTTGGCTCGGTGATGGCAGTGAGGATGAAGGCTCTCTAGGTGAAACGGTGATCGGAACCTTTGTCCGGCTGTAAGCTGAGCCTGATGCGTGAAGCCTGCAGACTGAGCCTCACTGAGCAGCTCAAGACGCAACATCCAGCTCCATGTAGATCAGCATCATATCACACACACACACACAAACACACACACACAGAGAATACACAGTGAAATCGATACCCACGGGTCTTGAACAGTCTTGAAAAATAAAGAAAGAAACAAAGAAAAGTGTATTTATTTAAATGTATCAGTTTATTTGAAGGCCTTAAAGGAAAAAGTTTAATCATTTTGACTTCATTACATTTTATTTTATTGCATATGGATTTATTGTTTATTGATTTAGTAACAAACGATAATTCACCATAAATAATAAAGCGCACAGTGTTTACGTAGTTTATATATATTTATATGTTCTATTTATATTTAGCCTATATTTCAATGATTCCTGTATATTTAATACTGTAATACTATAGTACAATTTAATACAGAATATAATCCGTAGGAGAAATTATGTTACGTTTTACTGCAATATTAAATATACTAGGTAATACTATAGGTTATATTAACTTATAGACCTAATTAAGTAAATAAATCCTCCTTAAAACGAAAGATCATATTAAGGCCATAAAGAAAAACTTAAAACATTAAGTCATTTAATTATCAATTCGATCTTTTTATTATTATTTATTATTAGACCGAAGACAAGACTAATATAGAATAGTTTTTGAATGAACCTGTGAAATTAATTATTTAATGAAAACATCAATCGAAAGATGAAGTGGACGTCGATAATTCCGTGCATAGAAATCTTCATCTTCAACGAATTCATCGATATTTGCTGTAATTTTGCTAGTAAAGTCTTGTAAAAGTTGTTAGTGATAGTTTGTGCAAAAAGGGGGAGCGAAATGTTCGAAGAAGAAGAAGAAGAAGATGAAGAAGATGAAGAAGATGAAGAGTTTCATTATGGGGACAAAGCTCAACATCATAAAAAATCGCGGTAAATATTCTGTCATCACTGAACACAAATTAAGCGCCGGACGCTTGAAGGTGTGAATAGAAGGAGGTGTGTGTGTGTATCTGTGTGAAATAAAGTAACGAAATAATGAGGCAGCTCCACAAATCCAGAAAGAACAATTTATCCTCCTTGAATCAATCGAGGAAGAATCGATCCTGTGGAGTTAAAGGGCCTCGATCCAGCACTGCCGAGCTCACTGAGCTGAACTCTAATGAGCTCCCAGTCTCACAGCAGCGAGTTTAAAAAACATCTGACGCGTTAGGTTGCGACACAATCCTCTAACTTTCACTTTAATATTATTTACTGTCAGCACAACAACGAAAAATAGAGGATTTATTATTAAAGATCCAAATATATTAAGATATTTTTACTTTGTTTATTTATTAATTTATTCTCGTTGTTTTCTCGAGTTGTTTTCCCGCTAATTTGACGCCACTTTGATAGTGTTAAGTTTCCAGAACAAATAGAAAAGCGTTTCTATAAGTTTCAATATACATTAAATTTGCGTTGTTGTTGTTGTTGTCTAACATTGTGTAACTCTGGTCTCGGTCTCTTTTGGGTTTGAATCAAAGATATGAAATCACATATTATAGATGAGTTTCATCACGCGCGCGCAGCCCTCTGAGGAAATACACACACGAAGAAGAGTAGAAGAAGAAGAAGAAGAACCCGGCCTCTTCCTCTTCCTCACCTTGCATCCTCATTACACCCACAGCACCCAACAAGAAGATGAAGGTCCAAATGAAGTTATTGCCATCCAATGATCTCAAATTAACCCCGGACACACACAGAGATACACACACACACACACACACACACACACACACACACACACACATACACACACACCGTGACAGACAGAGGAGGAGGAGGTGGAGGCGAAGGATTTGTGGGATTGGCAGGTGTGTGTGTGTGTGTGTGTGTGTGTGTAGCCCCCCTCCAGTAAAGTTAAGGCTCATTTTGAATCTCCGTGGTTAAGCGAGTTAATAACGCGCCGATATTAAAGGGCCCGCAGTCACCTTCAGCCCGTGCGCGCTTTGACGCTCCTGAACTCCTCCCTCCATCTGCGAGCCTCCACACACACACACACACACACACACACACACACACACACACACACACACACACACACTGATCCATCCAGTACATCAGCCATTCACATAATCTTTCTCTCTCTCTCTCTCTCTCTCTCTCTCTCTCTCTCTCTCTCTCTCTCTCTCTCTCTCTCTCTCCCTCTCTCTCTATCTCTCTCTCTCTCTTCCTCTCATTGTGTTTTTCTACCTGAGTCAGCAGGGAAAAGAAAAGAAAGAAGAGTGTTACGGAGTGAGGGAGGGAGGAAGGAAGGAAGGAAGTCAGGAGGGAAGGGAGGGAGCAGAGGGCGGTTTGACATGCGAGGAGTTGAGTGAATTTACCTGTGTGTGTGTGTGTGTGTGTGTGTATGTGTGTGTGTGTGTGCGTGCGTGCGCGCGCGCGCGCGTGTGAAGTTACCAACTCCACTTTATTGCTGTTTATCCCCGCAGCCAAAGCTGTCAAGCGGTGACAGATTGGCAGCATCTCTAATCAGTGGCCTCCTTCCCTCCTTCCCTCCTTGCTTCCTCCTCTCTCAGCTCAGTCGCTATTGATCTTCTGCAGACGGATTTATTCTCTCCATGATGCACAGAGTGAATATATGATGAATATACAGATTAATCCCCACACACACTCCTCAGACTCTGCTCTGTATGTGTGTCTTTCACGGTGTCTCCATCCCGCAGGTTGTACACACACACCCACTCACACACAGTTTTTATTAAAGGTGAAATTAAATAATAAAAGCTCTCGAATAGCATCTCAATATATTTCCTCCTGTAGAAACGGAATAAAGGAGCTTTCCCAACGCAAACCAACTCTTTCTCCAATTAAAGGTAAACATGTTGCTTTGTATCAGGCAACAAATGGAACGGAATTGTTTTAAATTAACATACTGTTTGATCTGAAAATGACAAATCAAAACGTTTCTTATGATTTTTTGTTGTTTATGGACGCAGACGCATAATAATTCTTTGATCTCGTCGAGATGAAAGGCGAGTTTGTTTATGGCCGCGCGACCTTAATGTCCACGACCACTCGATATGAATATTCATCGGCGTATTAGAATGAGAGCGGTGGGAGGAAGATGCCCTGAACTTCCCACTTGGCTCAGAATAAAGAAGAAGAAATGAAATATAAAGAGCTGAGTGAAATAAAGCTGCGTGTCAGAGGGATTGTTGCTTATCTGCTGACCTGCACGCTGCTGATGTGTGTGTATGTGTGCCTGTGTGTGTGTGTGTGTCGAGGTGTTAACCTGTCAGGGGGGACTTGTTAGGACTTTAACTCCGACTGCTGCCGGTCTCCAGACGATCCGGGGGTGGCATCGATTTGAAACTTGTCCCGTCTAATTTGATGATAACATCCAGGCTGCCCCCCCTGCCCAGCCGCAGCACCATGGACAGCGCAATGCCGTGACCCTTGCCACGATATCAAATTACCCCCCCCCCCCACCCTCCCACCCCACCACCACCACCCCAACCCACGGAGGGAGACCTGCACCACGTTTCCTAGCGAGAGAGAGAGCGAGAGAGAGCAGGGGCGGACATAGTGACTTGAAAGCCTTCGCTCACCCACAAATCGGGCCTTTTTCAACCATAAATATTATTGTATTGTATTCAGTGTAACTCTGTGATAAAAAAAAATCTAAAATCCATCAACAAACATTGGAATTTATACAAAAAAAAGATTTAACTCATAACTGTGGACAGCTAAATAAGATTTATTAACTTTATTCAAGCTCTGTGATGATGTCTAACAGGAACCGTTGAAAAATATGAAAATCGATGTGTATTAAAGTTGAAGAGACATGATGAAAAATCTGCATATCACACCTCGGATCTCCGGCCAAAGTCTGGATCATTAGAATAAAATATCTATTGTAAATAAGGGGGGGCTTCTTACCTAGGGGGCAAATTCCTATTTTCTTATAATAAAGTCTAAAGTCCACCCATGAGAGAGAGAGAGAGAGAGAGAGAGAAGAGAGAGAGAGAGAGAGAGAGAGAGAGAGAGAGAGAGATCATGTTGAACTCATTTTTCCGGGTTGACCAAAGACAAATCTCCTTGGATGCTGGTGCTGGGGCTCAGTAATGTTGTGCTCCATCAAGAGGGGGCCCGGCCTTCACGCTGTGACCCCCAGCACAGGCCCAGCACAGGCCACCGGTGCAAACAATCTGCACTCATACTTTCACTAAAGCTTTGTTTTTGTCCTTAAAGGATCCAACTGTGACCTTAGTCCATTTAATATCTCTGAGTGTGTATGAGGGGAGGTTTAGGGCCCCAGCCTATAAGAGGGGCCCCAGTATAAATCTGATACTGTGTTATACAGATACAAAACTGAACCATATTCTATTTATACCTTTTATTTTACACTAAACTTGGCTCAAAAACCTGACATGTCTTCCTGAAGATTGAGATTTTTCATAACTGACTGTTTTTAATTTAACTTCAAGTTGTTTTTTTCTGATCCTATAATGTAAACCTGCTCTATATGAGGGCTTCCTATACAATTTCACTTGAACATTTTGTTCACATTTAGGCAGAAAATTATACTTTGAAGATACCAACAATATCCCCAGTTATAGGAAAACATTGATACAAAGGAACAAGTACCAGGATTTGTCAAGGGCCCCCAAAATCACTAAGTCCGGCCCTGTAGACTGATGTACTAATAGGCCCTTTGAAAATCTGCTTTATTAACTCTTTTCTAAACTGTATCACCAAAGTCGCCTCAAAATCTGCAACTCAATAATCCCCAAATAATTGTGTGTCAGACGTGATCTTAAAGGTCACAGAGAACACACACTGCACTTCCATGTCTTATACACACACACAAACACACACACACACACACATAAACAAACAGCATTTACCATAAACATGTCAGAATTTAATCCACCTGTGTTTTTGAGCCAACTTCTCCAAGTCACCAGTCTGTTACATAAACTGGAGATAAAACAACTTTACACACAAGTCAGGTTTGAAGTCAAAGCCAAGAGAGGAATCAGAGAGAAAGAAAGTTGCAAACTGAGCTGGAAACTGGAGTGCGTGTGTAAAGTTTAAGATAGAGAGACCAAGCTGATGGAAGAGAGAGAGAGAAGGGGGGGGAGGGAAGAAGGGAGGGAGGGGGGGGGGGGCTGTTTGATGGAGCTCTACAGCTTTGAGACAGCTTGTTAATTAAAACCCCCAGAGATGAGGCTCTGCAGCCACCGTCCATATCAGAGCACCGCTAACTACACTGACAGCAAGTTACTTAACAGTCCCGCGCACCTTTTTATCACAGGCGAGCACTGAGATATTCTAATGCGTTCAAATCCCACTGTGGCGCTGGAATATCTTGTTTTTCTACTTAGGAAATTATGACAAACCCCCTTCTTCTACTCGCTGTCACTGGAGGGGATGGAGCCCCCAAATGACTGCTCACGCTTTAACACAAAATATATCCACGCAGCGGCTTAAACGTGGCAAATTCGATTAAGGGAGGAGGGAAAGAAAGAATGTCACAAAAAGAAGAAGAAGAAGAGTGAATTAGTCTGTAAGACGCAGGTTGGGAGGTATTAAATTCTTTAGCTTTATATTCTGACGTTTGGATTTATTTAAAAAAAATCAAAGTAGCTTATAGCGTTTCAGAGGAGTGGACGCGGGCGCCTGTGTGTGTGTGTGTGCGGATACAAAGGAGCAACACCAAGTCAAAACAAAGAGAGAGAGAGAGAGAGAGAGAGATAGAGAGAGAGAGAGGGAGAGAGCGAGCGAGATGGAGTGTGTTTGTGTGTGTGTAAATGTGTGTGTGTGTGTGTTCTCTTTGGTGAATGCATTTTCTGATCACTTTCAATCGAGGTCATCATAGCTTCGCCCCGCATGCATTATTCCACCTTAATTGAAGCCCGCAGCCGCCCTCTGCCTGCGGGAGCTGCGGCGCCGCTCCGCTCCTATATGCATGCATGTGCGCGGTGATGGCTTGTTAAGTCGAGGAAAACAAATACCAAGAGAGCCTTAGACAAACACTCCCAATGTGTGACGG
>NW_027466874.1:0-17500 GCF_046128005.1 Genypterus blacodes
AGGTGTTTATCTTTTTTTTGGTTCACAAAAATCTTCAACTTATCTTCTTACATTAGATTTCATATTTATGTCGTTCAATCACTGTCACACTGACAGTTTCTCCTTTATGATGCTTTTATTTTGTGATGATTTTACTGTATTTTGGAATTCTATTCTTTCAACTTAAGACTGTCAACAATTATGTTTTACCTCTGTTGTATGATTAGAAAAGTGCTGAATAAAGTTGATCATTTAATATATAATTCACACTAATGATTTTGTGTTATTTACTACATGAAGTAAAAATGTGAGATAAATCAAAACAATAAATATTTTAAATAATGAAACGTGTGGGAATTTCTCATATATCAATAATTATTGATTATGATCATTTCTTTTTAATTCCATTAATAAAACTCCAATAGTCAAAATTAAGCAGTTTGGTTATTAACAGTTTATATTTATGTGTCTATAAAAACACAGATGCATGAAACACATTTCATTATTAAAATACCACAATTATACAATTATAATTATTGTCATTTTAGTATATGCAATTCTTAATACGCATTTTATGTTTGTCCCAATGAACAAATTTACGTTACTCTAACTACCTACTCGAACCTTTTAGCTCTTAGAAAACACACGCCCGCATGTGCATGCGCACACATAAACACACACATAAACATAAACATACACACACTCAGAACCACACACACATGCTGAAATAAACTAACACAAAAACATGAAGCTGTGCTGAAAAAGAAGCGAATCAGCAGCAGGAGGGTGCGTTTGTTTCGTGTCCCTGGGCTCCACTGCAGGATCAAGACCCCAACTTGGCATCTGAACCTTGGCAGGGCTGCGACACCAGGTCCTCAAGCCAAACACACACACTCACTCACATACGCACACACACACACACACACACACACACTCCTGGGCGTCTATCATCACTGTGTCTCGCCAAAATAAAGGCCAAGTTTGCTTTTTTGCAGAGTTATTGCAGATCCACGACGATTCGCAACAGGCCGCTTTATGCTTTAAACACAAAAAAACATGACAGCGATGATTTTAAAATCGATGTCGGATTTCCTATCATTACCCCCCCCCCCACCCCCCCAGCCGCCATTTTGTGGTCACCTCATCGCAATCCCACAAATCTTACAATTCCACAAAACAGAACAACACGCGTACAGATTTAAAGACACAGACGACTGTGTGTGTGTGTGTTCAATGTTTTATTTCTGATCCATTAGTTATAAAATGAACAGACAGACAGATAGATAAAGCTGCTGCCTGCCAAACCGCCGCCATTTTAAAACACTGGCCAATCTCCCTCTCTCTCTCCCTTTCTCTCTCTCACTCTCTCTCTCTCTCTCTCTCTCTCTCCCTCCCTCTCTCTCTATCTGTCTCCCCCTCTTCTCTGTCAGTATTTAAAAAGAAAGAGAGGGAGAGAATCCCGTTAGCAGTCTCCATTGTTGGACGCCCAACCAGCCGCCGCTGCCAAGGAGTTGCTGCCAACACACACACACACACACGCGCACGCACGCACACATGCACACACACACACACAAACACACACCTAAAAAGGCACACACATGCACATACAAACAACACAAACACACATGTGCAGCCTCTCACACAAACTCAAGCGGTCTCTCCATGTTCTGGTCTCTCTCTTTCTGTGTGTGTGTATGTGTGTGTGTGTGTGTGTGTGTGTATGTGTATGTGTATGTTTATCTGTGTGTGTGTGTATGTGTATGTTTATCTGTGGGTGTGTGTGTGTGTGGGGTTGCCCTCTCTGTTTCCAGCCTGGCAGCCATCTTAAAGCGTTGGCAACCATTTTGAAGCTCTGTGTTTTCTTTTTGAGCTGCTGCCATTCGCCACCTTCTGCCAGAACAAAAGAGGGCCGTCGCAATTACCAGCCATCCACCACACACACGCATACATATACACACACACACATACACGTGCATGTGGTGATCAAAACAAACGGCCCCAAACTCTCCAAGGCCTCTGACAACGTTCCAAACCTTTCGATATTTGCGGCTGATACACCAAATAAACGCTTAATAAAGAAATCTGATCAAAAGATCTGAGAATTAAGGCTTATTTCCCTCTCTATGTGTGTGTGTGTGTGTCTTGCAGTGGTCAGTGTGAAATATTTTTGGGTGGGAGGGGCAGATTGATGAATTGCCATATTGATCGGAGCTCTGCCTCACTTACCATAATTATAGCTCTCTAATGGATGACACACACACACACACACACACACACACACACACACACACACACACACACACACACACAGGAAGTCAATACTTAAAGCTTCAAACTGAGAAAAAGATGTTTTCATCTTTTCGCTTTATTTGTTTCATTGATTTTATTCATTATAGGCTTTTCAATTCTTTCCTTCTTTCTCTTGACCCTCCTTTCCTTCTGTCCTCACTTCATCCCTCTTCTTCACCTTTATTCCCTTCCTTGTTTCCTTCCTTCTTCAGGCCCTCCCTTCCTTCTGTCCTTGCCCCCTCTCATACTTCCTCATTCCTTCCTTATCCCTGCCTCTTTTGGCACTCATCCCCCCTGCTCCCTCCCTCCTGTCCTTCATTTCCTCATCCTTTCCTCTGTCCCTTCCAGACTCCACCCTCCTTCTTTGGCTTCACCCTTTTTCTCTTTCCTCCATTTCCTGCTTCCTCTCTAGCAGAATGGAAGAGGAAGAAGTAAACAAGTAAAGAGAGAGAAGGAAAAGATGCGGACAGAGGGATGAATGGAGTTCCTCTTTCTCTCTCTCTCTGAGAATGGATGTATGGCTCAAATAATAAACACACACACACACACACACACACACACACACAGACACACACACACACACACACACACACACACACACACACAGCAGTGTTTTATCTGTAGTGATTTCGCCATAATCTGCTATAGACTCTGCCACCATTAATCACAGAGTGTGTGTGTGTGTGTGCGTGAGCGTGTGCATGTGTGTGTCCATCCCTCAACTGTATGGATTAGCCCCATACTGCAGCAGAGAGAGAAAGTATAGAGGAACAGGAAATGGCACACACACACACAAACTCAAAAACTCACACACACAAACACACACAGCAGGGGGCGGGGTGGAGTGCCAGTGCCTGCCAGTCTTAATGCCAATCCCAGGGTTGCCACAGCGACCAAAACCCGGGCCCCCGGTGGGGCGAGGGGCCTCATTCTCTGCACCCACAACAACTGAGGACAACAACTAGGGAAACGACAATTTAACATCCAACGAATAAAATACAGAAGAGTAACTCACTGACTTTAGAGTCGGACGAGAGGATGGAAGTGAACTCCAGGACGTGTTAAGCTTAGCTTAGCACAAAGACTTGGAGCAGGGGGGAACACTTAGCATCACGCTGTCAAACCTGGACGTTTACACCGTCAGCATATTTCTTATTCTCCTGAGATCATCCTGGCAGTCAGGTATCCCATATAATACAAAGCAGAGCTGCAGTGATAAATCTGGAACAATGGCAGTGAACATGTTGATCTAACAGCAACAACTGAGACTACAAACAAGAGTTGTTTATGGTTGCTATGACAACTAAAGTGAACTTCCTACTAAGCCCAGAGCATCGTCTGGTACTGTCAGTCGAAGTTTCCCCATTGGACGGAGTCAGAAGATGAGAATATAGCAATCAGCTAACAGTTTCCCCCCACTTCCAGTCTTTGTGCTAAGCTAAGCTAAACACGTCACAAGAAAAGGCTAAAGACAGAAACCAGCTGAGAGAGAGTGTGTGTGTGAGAGAGCGAGTGTGTGCGTAAGTGTGTAAGTGTGTAAGTGTGTGTGTGTGAGTGATAGTGTATGTGTGTCTAAGTGTGTGTGTGTGTTTGTGAGAGAGAGTGTTTGTCTGAGCGTGTGTGTGTGAGTGTGTGTGTAAGAGAGGGAGAGAGAGTGTATGAGTGTGTGTAAGTGTGTGAGAGAGAGAGTGTGTGTGTGAGAGTATGTGTGAGAGAAAGGGGGGATGACGACGGCCCTCTCCTGCTGCATACACACATCAAACAAAGATATTGGCAAAAAAACAGACACACACACACAGGGCCTGGCAGTGTGACCAGGTGGTTGTGGGTAAAGGCACTGGCACACAGCCACACACACACAGATGGAAACCAACCCCCCCACAACCTTTCCCTCTCACACACACACACACACACACACACACATACACACACACACACTATCCTCGTACACAGAGCCAGCCAACATATGCCCTACTGCAAAAGTGAGCACACAGAGCACAACACACACACACCATTGTGCTTGTGTGTGTGTTAGTGTGATTAATGAGCAATTAGTCGATTACTCAATAATCATTTATCAAGTGAACATTCAGTAACAATGATTTGGCTCCAGTTTCTCCAATACAAAGATTGATTGGTTTGAATGGAATTTACTGATATTATTTAATATTTCTTTGCCAAAAACGAGGGCAGTCACGATGGAAACAAACATTAATTACAAATGTCTGTGTGTGTCTGTGTGTGTGTGTGTGTCTGTGTGAGGGAAATCCTTGAGCTATCGTGGCCGCCATGTTGGTCTGAAAGGCCACGCTCCCTCCCCTCTCTCGGTATTTAATTTCAATTCAAAGTCTTACGCACGCACACACACACACACACACAGAAAGATGGAGAACCCAAATGTACTGGTGTCTCCCTGAACCTCGAAACACTAATGCACCTCTCGCTCTCTCTCTCCCCCTGCCTCGCTCTCGCTCTCTCTCTCTCTCCCTCTCCCTCTCTCCCTCTCTCTCTCTCTCTCCCTCTCTCTCTCTCTCTCTCTCTCTCTCCCTCTCTCTCTCTCTCTCTCCCTCTCTCTCCGTCTCTCTCTCTCTTTTTTGTCAGCTCCGCCACGCGCCCCAAGTCAGAACTGGATTCCGACCATGATTGGCTTTTAGATCGGGGCCCGCAGACAGAGAGAGAGGAGCTCTTTCTCATGGAGATTACAGGAGGTGTGTGTGTGTGTGTGTGTGTGTGTGTGTGTGTGTGTGTGTGTGCGTGTGTGTGTAGGAGTTTTCCAAACACACTCCCTCGTGTTACTAAACCCAGCGAAATCCTCTGCCGGCCGACAATGCATCACTACACACCTCAAACAGACCTTGACTACACCACGGGAGCAAAGGGACAAACCCCTCTGAAAGGAGGAGGGGGGGGATGAATGGAAACTCCCGCGGGGACGTCGCTGTTTGGACGCTCGCCTTTGTCCACTACACTTGTTCCTCTTTTCTGCCTCTAATGGACGTAATCTGCTCCACACGAGAAGGAGGAGGCGAGAGGAAGGAGGGAGGAGACGAAGACAAGGAGAGGAAGAAACAGTAAAAAGAACCTGAGAAAAGTGGGGGGGGGAAAGGAAGAACAGATGAAGAAGATTGATCAAGTGAAAAGGGATGAGGAGGAGGATGAGGAGGTGGGAGAGGAAGAACAGGAACAAGAGGAAGAAACAGTGGAAGCAGGAAGAATCTGAGAAAGTGGAGGCAGATGAGAAGAAGAGGGAGATAAAGGAAAATGAAGGAAACTGTGAGTGCAGGAGGATGAAGAGTCTGAGGAAGAGGAGAGGAAAGGAAGGCAAGAGGACAAGTAGGGAAATAGGAGAAGACAACGGGAATATGATGAGGAAGGAACTGATGAAGAGGAGAAGACAAAAAGACTTCACTGAAGTTTAATTCAAGTTCATGGTGTTTTATCACTTTTTTGATGACGGATTTGACTTTTTGAAGGATTTAATTTGAGTTGAGTTCAGTGATTGTAGGGCTATGAAGGAGTTTTTTAAGGAAGATTTACACACACACACACACAGACACAGACACAGACAAACACACACATCATCTTCTCCTAACACAGCAGACTTCAGCGTTTGCCGTAAACCTCGGCAGCAGAACTCCCAGCATGCTCGGCTCCAGCAGCTCACAGAGGTCAGGCCGATCGTTGACGAATACATTTCCTGCTTTGATTTGTTCCTTTGGAAACAGGAAGCAAGCGGTAAAATGCCCCTTTGATTCCTGACTGGATCTGCTGCGTTTTCCTGCGCTCAGCTTTTCCACTTTTCTCCCCCGTGCAACACAAAAACCTCCAATTAAGACAAATCTGTCCTCCCTGACGCCGTCTTTCCTCCCATCATGCCTTTCTGCATCTGCCGGGCAGCCTCGGGCAGCGGGGCCTTCACTAAGCGCACAAAGAAAGAAACACACACACACACACAGACACACACACTGTCTCCCAGGCTTTTTTTGGCATTGTCTTTTCCTGACGCCCCGAAAGGCAACACAGAAGAAAATTGTGAGACATACAGTACATAACCCACGTGCACACACACACACACGCGTGCACACACACACACACACACACACCTCCTCCTCCTCCGCTACAAACAAACAAGGCGAGCAATCACATCGGCTGTTACAGAGTGGAACCACATCAAACACAGATGCTAATCCGCTCTGGATCCGCCGCGTCCTCTTTACTATTATTAGAGCCGAAGAGCAGCAACATTCCACGTTTAATTTATATTAAAGGCGACGCTCAGGTCCCGCTCGCCAAATTACAAACAATATCAAATCCTGCTTGGTTTACTGATAACCTATTTATACCAAGAGCGTGAAATTTGGCCCGTTTGCATGTGGCAGCCTGACTCCGCCTCCCTCCGCCGCGCTGCAGCACGGGAGACAATTTCTAGGACATTTGGTGATTGGACGGTTGAGTTAAGTGATTTAAGTGATTGACAGTTGCTTTCAGAGCCTTAAGAGTTGGTTTGGGTGATTTTGTAGATACTTTTTAATGATTGTTCAGCTGGTTTTATAGCACACTGAATGATTTTACAGCTAAATCTGGTGATTTTATAGCCACTTCTGATTATTTACAGATTAATGATGGTACAGCTACTTTTAGTTAATTTAAAGCTGAGTTTGGTAAATTACATTTATTCTCGGTGAGTTCATTTTCTTATTTAACAGCTTGATGATCAACAGCTGCATGTGTGTCATAAACTTTAAGTTTTAATTTTTTATTTGTTCCTTTTTTGTGACGCTTGTTGGTAACAATTTAACTTGAGAGCTTAGAGATATTTCATTATGTATCCTACAGAAGGAGAGAGAGAGAGAGACAGATAGACAGAGAAAGAGACAAAGAGAGAGAGAGAGAGAGAGAAAGAGAGAGTCAGACAGAGAGAGAGAGAAAGAGAGAGAGAGAGAGAGAAAGAGAGAGAGAGAGAGAGAAAGAGAGAGTCAGACAGAGAGAGAGAGAGACAAAGAGAGAGAAAGTGAGAGGGACAGAGAAAGAGACAAAGAAAAGGAGAGACAGAGAGAGACAGACAGAGAGAGAGACAAAGAGAGAGAAAGTGAGAGGGACAGAGAGAAATAGAAGAGGAGAGAGAGACAAAGAAGAAGAGAGCGAGTCAAAGAGAGAGGAAGTGAGAGAGAGACAAAGAAGAAGAGAGACAGAGAGAGAAACTGATAGAGAGACAGACAGACAGAGACAGTCAGAAGACAGAGCGAGAGAGAGAGAGAGAGAGAGAGAGAAAGAGAGAGAGAGAGAGAGAGAGAGAGAGAGAGAGAGAAAGAGAGAGACCTTGCTCACCCTACATGTGTTTCTGGTTTAGTTGGAGGATTTTAATTCTTAACGGAGCTTTGCAGAGCTCTCATTACTGAGGCATGCTGGGAACGAGGGAATGGCAACAATACAGAGGAGGAGGAGGAGGAGGAGAGGAAGAGGGGGTATGAAGAGGAGGAAGAGGAGCAAAGAGAAGAAAGTTGAAGGATGCCTTGCAGACTTCACTGGCCTCAAGAGCTTTCTGTGTTTCTCCGTAACACACACACACACCACACACACACACACACACACACACGCACACACACACACACACACACACACACACAGGCATACTCAGATACACATATGCTGCAGGGAGGAGAGGTCAGAGGTCAAAACGAGTGGGTGGGTGGATGGAATGATACTGTTTGCTATTGAAGGGAATAATGATTACTCTGTTGTTACTTTGTGTGTGTGTGTGTGTGTGTGTATGTGTAGTCACATGTATCTTCTCATTTTTCCTACAAAAACAAGCTAAATCTTCGTCACAACAAACAGACTAAATCCAACCGAATCCTCCAAACAAACGGAATTCCAACTGCAGCTGGAAAGAACCAGAAAAGTCTGGAACGCTCAGGGAAAGTCGTCAGGAGAGGTGAAGGTACAAAGGTACAGAAACATTTAGATGGGGGTTGAGGAGGAGAGGAAGATAAAGAGGAGGAGTAAAACTTAGAAGAGGAAGATGACATAAAGGACGATGAAGACTTGGAAGTCCGATCCCTCTTTGCAAGTTAAACAAAGTTTCAGAAAAATAAAATCAATGATAATAGAGGAGGAGGATGAAGACAGAGAGGAGCAGGATGCAGATGAGGAGAAGGAGGAGGAGGAGTTGGAGGTCCTACAGTGTGACTCCAATTCCATTTTGTAGGCTAAAGAAAAGGAAAATCAATGGTAATGGCTTTGCAGCAGGAGAACCTTCAGCTGGAATTAAAGGCAGCAAACGGCAAATTGGAGCTGAACCCCCCCACCCCCCACCCCCCCAACACCCGGCTTCATATCCCACAATGCATTGTTGGTCCTGCTAACCAACTATGTTTAAGGATATTAGGAAGAGAAGAGGAAACAAGTGAGGAAACAAGGAGAGGAGGGGAGAGGCAAAGGAAAAGAAATAAGGAGACAAGGAGAGGAGACAAGGAGCGGAGAGGAGAAAGGGAAAGGAGACCAGGAGAGGAGAGGGCACAAGGAGAGGAGAGAAGACAGGGAGAGGAGAGGAAACAAGGAGAGGAGAGGAGAGGAAACAAGGAGAGGAGAGGAGAGAAAACAAGGAGAGGAGAAAAGTGGAAACAAGGAGAGGCGATAAGAACAGGAGGGGAAAGGAAACAAGGAAAGGAAACAAGGACAGAAGAAGAGAGGCGACAAGGAGAGGAGAGGAGTGGAAACAAGGAGAGGAAAGGAGAGGAGAGGAAACAAAGAGAGGAGAGGAAGAATGGAAGTTTTGACTGGAAACAGATGGAGTTTGAGATGGAGCCAGGAAGAAACAACACACACACACACACACACACACACACAAGTGCGTGCAAACATACACACACGCTCACACACACACCTAACACTGGAGTGAAATTAGATACAATACAAGGCAGTACAGACAGTACACACACCACAGCATGCTGATACTCCACTGTACTTACAGGTACATTTAGACAAAACAAGAGTCCATTAAACTAATGATGAAGACTGAGGGCTAAAGGAGACTTTTTCATGAATATGGAATTATTTTCCTCTCCTGTTCCACTAACAAAGATTCTGGCCTTAAGAACAACCGAGCAGCACGTGTTCCCACGGCAACACACACACACACAACCATGTACATTATCCAGCGTACACAGTCCATGCAACCTGATTCCTCAGCGTCTGTGTGTGTGTGAGCAAGTCTGTGATGACATCATAGCTGACAGTGACTTAACCCCTTCTAAGGTGGAGAGAACTCAATGACCTGAGAGAGGAACAGAGCGACAGAGAGAGACAGAGAGAGAGAGACTCAGAGAGAGAGAGCTTGTTCTACTGGCTGGGACTGGGACACTTGTAACCTTTGAGTGTGTGTCTGTGTCCTGATGTTTATTTACATTTACACCTTTGTGCGACAACATGTATAAACACTTCACTTAAAGGCACACTTACTACTCTTCTGACTGTGTAAACCACATGTTTCTAACAGTTCTGGGAACAGAAATTTCCAGCCTGATCCCTCCCCCCCCCCCTCTCCCTGTCTCTCTCTCAGTATTCCCGGGTTTCCTTGTTTGATTTCTTTGGCAGATGTTTAGGGTTGAGTCACTCTGACCAAAGTTTGTTGTTACACCTTAGAGCAAAAAAGGCTAATCAATCATTGCTGTTGGGTCGGGCTCCTTTGTTAAGTATCAGGTTGAACTGAGCAGGTGGAGCCCCATAAAAACACCTGAAAGTGTGAGATCAGATCAATTAGCTGTAAATGTAACGAGGGACCTTCAGGGTGGTGGGGTCCAGGCCTCTGATTGGTTAAAGGTCTCTGCAGTCAGGCCTGCTATTGGTCTGGGCTCTGAGGTCACATGGGTGAGGATCTCCTTCCCACTCTTTTGCCTTTTAGACCCCCCCTCCCACTGATCCTGTCCGATGTCGTGTTCATCTCCTCGTTCTTCTCTTCCTCATGTTGTTTGCTCCTTAATGCTAATATGACGCGCTGCACCGTTAATGACCCGCAAAAACACAACAACACGCGCCTGCTTCTCATATGCATATTTAATGCAGACAGCTGAACAAATTACATATTTATGGATTATAAGACCAGCAGGGTGGGTGGGTGGGTGGGTGGGGGGTTCCCATTAGCAATGCAGGCAGGTATGGAGGTGGAGAGGGGGGAGGGATGGGGGGGTCCCATCTGCACTGACATCTGTACAGCAGGAGGGGCCCCGGGGCCACCAGCAGTACTCTGGATATCAAGGGCCGAGTCAAGTTATTGATACAAAGTACAACAAAGAGTGTCGGTGAAGTATCGTCCTTCTTTCTGTGTGATTATGGCTGATCAGGCTCCACAGCGCCTCACAGCAACCACTTCATATAAACTGAACTTTTCTGTTCTGATCACAGATGTTTTGACAACATTTACATATTCCAGCCTTCGTTAAACATTTTGTCCACTTTGTTTACATTACTTTACTTCATATTATTTATGAGTGTAACTTTTCACTCAGGTACCCACAGCGACGATGATCATTGATTTGATCTGACAATCCATATAATCAACTCTGTATCAATTTAGAGATTGAAATTGGATTGGACTCTACTACAATATTTTTCAGCCTCATTTTTGTCTTAAACATGGAATCTTTAATTAATTTTAGACCATTAGGAGCCCAAGGTCTTATCAGCGCCCATAACGCAGAACATCACACGAGCCTCAGCATGGATAAGTCCAAACTGGATGCGTGTGTGTGTGTGTGCGTTCTCTCCTCCTGGTTCCCTCCGTGGCTCAGGTGACTTCTGGGCTGCTCACCTTTTGATCATATATGGGTGGAGAAAAACGACGCCCACCAGATCCACACGTCCTTAATTAAAATGCAGAGTTTGGAGGCGTGGAGCTCCTTTGGATCTCCTCAGTATTCAGAGTGGATCTGTGTCTCTGTCTCCCGCGGCTACCAGCCCATTAACCCCCCCCTCGTTTCCTTTTTAACTTAATTAAGATTTCAATTAAAGAGCCGAGGCCCTGAGACTTAACTGTAGTAAATTAGAGAGTAAAAGCCGACGTCATAAGGGATCATTAAAACGCTCCGAACCAGTCAGGACCTGCACTTGGCTCAGCAGCGTCCTGCACCACACTGTTAAAGAGGACAGGAAATGCTGCACGCCGCCCGTGACAATACATCATGTTCACGCCTGCGTCTGAGCACGGATCACAGTAAACCTAAGAAACATCTGTCTCCTGTAGATAGAGCTGCATCTGGAAACACCTCTGTGTGTCACATGACCAAGACTGGAGCCACCGTGACACTCAGGCCTTTTTGGGCTTTAAAAATGGTTTAATGTAACAACTTGTCACATTTACGTTCTTCTTCTACTATTTGCCTCACGACGCCATGCATGTATAGCCGTACAACATTCTCTCAGCTACTTCACGTTATTGGGTCACATCCCATGAGCTGCAGACTGATGAGAGAAGGCACCCAGAAGTTACTACAGGATAGAGATCCATGACAACAAACAGAGGGTTCAGGGTCAATGGTCATAGTAACTATAGGATAGAGATCCATGACAACAAACAGAGGGTTCAGGGTCAATGGTCATAGTAACTATAGGATAGAGATCTGACGGACAACGTTCATGGATAATGGATCTGGAGTCGTGGGAACGTTCATGGACAGTGAACCAAACATTCTGAGAACTTACAGGAGCACCAAAGGTTCAGGCCTGAATGAGAGGATCTTTATCTTCCACAGAGCTGTCACCCGCCGACACCCTCAGACCATCAGCCCAGACAGGAAGCAGCGTCTGCAAATCCCCTCCAACAATAATGAGCCTGCCATGGGTGGATCAGCCGTCTTATCCTCGCTAAGGTTGTTAGCACACCAGAACACGTTATTGGCCGTGCGCACACACACACACACACACACACACACACACACACACACACAAATCCCCCCCCCCCCCCCCCGCACTGCTGTAAGTACTTTACAAGGCAGAGCAGATGTTCCTGTTTGCAAAGCACTGAAAGGCTTTTTTTCTCTCCGATCGTCGGCTTTTGAAAATCCACCATTGACAAGATAAAGGCGGCGATGACTTTGATTCTTAACACTACGATTACTGCGAATCAGAAGAGGTCAGACAGGCCGCAGATCACCACGGCAACATTAGTATGAGACTGGTTACATGCAGTACAAGTGTCCGGGATGTCCACCTACAGTGACCATGTAGATAGATACTCACATCCTTTACATACAAACACTGTCGGCCTCCCAGCACCTGGTCTAAAGTGGATTATTATAGGATGGAAATGGAAACACACTTCTTCGGAAGTAGACGCCTGTATTACACCTGAAGACAATAGGAAGAAAACTCCTTGTCCTTTATTTTGTCTAATAATGAAGGTCTCATCATTCTTAAACACACCAGTGAGGCGTTTGCAGGGGCGTGTTTGATTACCCAGGAAAGCGGCCGCGGACAAGCTTTAAGCATACAGGAAGTGGCGCTAACTCTGTTGGCATGGTCGTTTGTCGATGCCGACAGCTGGACATCAGCGGCTGTTTGAAACTGAAGCATCTGCCGCCAGATCTTACGGCAATAAAGTGAGCGCTTCACTTTGAATTATCAGCACAAAAAGAAGCCGAGCCAGCGATTTGTTCTAAAGATAAATCGGGCAAACGCAAAGGCGACTCGACCTAAAACAAGACGAGAGGAAGAACAAGGAGCAGGAGGAGCAGGAAGAGAAAGAGGAGGAACAGAAGGAGATGGATGAAAAGGAGGAGGAAGAGGAAGAAGCAGAGGAGGAAAGTGTGTTCAGCACACTCATTTTGTCCTCCTCAATTTCCCTCTTTAACCCCAAAACAAAAGCCCATAGTGTGTGCCTGCGTGTGTTTGCCTGTGCGTGCCTGCTATAATCGACCCTTGCAGTGGCGTAGAACAGAACAACGCGTGGAAGAGGAAGTGCTGAGAAGGAGAGGGTGGAGGGGGGGGCGGGGGGCTAGGGGGAGAGGAGGAGGGAGGGAGGGAGGGAGGAGCTGAGTAGATGTGCAGGACACGTACGGCCCCAACACAGTAAAATTCATGATCATAAAGTGCAGGCCCTTGAATAAGTCAATGGAATAATCTGCTGCATCATGAGATAAGAGGCTTGGGGGGGGGGGGGGGGGGGAGAGAGAGAGAGAGAGAGAGAGAGGGAGAGAGAGAGAGAGAGAGAGAGAGAGAGAGAGAGAGAGAGGGAGAGAGAGGGAGAGAGAGAGGGAGACGGAAAGAGAGGGAGACAGAGTAAAAAGAGAGAGAGTGAGAGAGGGAGAAGAGAAAGATATAGAGAGAGAGAGAGAAAGAGAGAGAGAGAGAGAGAGAGAGAAGGTGGGCTCGGGCTTCTCATTAAGATTCTTGCAGTGTGGTGACTCAGCCCATTTTGGTAATGGAGAGCCCCGGCCACCTAAAGATGGAAATGGCCATTTTTCAACCCCTCCCCCGCTCACACACACACACACACACACACACACACACACACACACACACACACACACATTTTATATATAAATTATCCCGAGCACTTTACTCGTGGGGAAGGCTGGTGGAGAAACGCTGCAAGGTCATCGTGAAATCTTTTGGACGGTTCAGACTGGGAGTCTTAATGGGAGTGCAGGGAGTGGAGGAACAACACCTCCCGCTAAACGCCACACGCCCTGCTAAGCTCCGCCCAGAGAACAAATGCACCCACAAGCGTCTCAGCCTGCTGCTGAATGACAACATGCAGATTTACCAATGAACCTGAACGCCTCTCACTTTACAAGTCACTTTACAACTTTACTAAGGAAATTCCTGCTCACACACACACACACACACACACACACACACACACAGACATACACACACACACACACACACACACACACACACACACACACACACACACACACACCCTCAGGACAACGTAGGTGCTCCATACAGACACTGAGAAACATCACACTGTATTGTTCTTTTTTTACTGTTAATAAGGACTATATTGATCCGGTCGTCACATTTTTGTCCATCCTCCTTTCAGCAATTTCCACCTTAGAAGAGTAGAGACAAAATAAAGGCAAAGTTCCTTCTTTTTTTGCTGCAGAAACTGAACACAAATACAAAAGTTCCAGAACTGCCGACTCATGGAAAAGTAATAATAAAGGAGGAGCAGCTCTTAACCTTTACGTCCTGCGTGTGACTGTAATAAGAGCAGAGAGGGACACTCGCCCGCCCGCCCGCCCGCTCGCTCGCTCACTTTACGCTGTGTTTCCCTGTTTATGAATATCGGTAGAATAACTCAAACTCAGTTGGGAGTCACGCAAAGTTGCTTTAAACATGCAAAACTTTAGATCCAAAGCATTTGAACGACTCTGGCCCCTATGATTGTGAAACTCAAAGTTATTGGACCTCAGCGTCTCAATCAACATATTCACACCATAAACCCACGCGTAACACGTAACACACCAGCGCGCTCACACTTGCACACCGCCTGAACCCTGGGTGCGTGTGAGGACATCAACGGGCTGGGAACAGATCACACACACTGAGGGGGATTCAGGTCAAGTCCACTTCCCGACTGGAGGGGGATTAAAGCTGCTCTCCACCTGAGCACCACCTGCCCTCCACGACCCCGCCGCCCTGCGAGCCAGCTCCTTCTGATCCCACTGCAACCTCCTACTACCACTGATGGAGCCTCTGTGTTGTTTAGGGCTTTGATTTGTAAAACACAAGAAGAAGAAGAAGAAGAAGAAGAAGAAGAAGAAGAAGAAGAAGAAGAAGAAGAAGAAGAAGAAGCAGACTGATGTGAGAAGGCACCCGGAAGTTACAATAACATAGAGATCCATGGATTAGTTTGGGTCCTTGATTGATTTGATTTGTCCGTTATCAGACGTGAAACAGGTTAAAATCGAGATGAAGGGGTTTGGAACCTAAATGCTGTGTTAGACGCATGACTTAGAGTTGTGGTGAGGACACAGAGAGGAGAAGGTTCCATCAGGTCACCAGGAGACTAATCTGGAGACTAATGATGGACGACAGAGTGCGTCAGTCCACTTCAAACCAGGAGCCGAGGTCGTGACCCAGATCTCATCTAATCAAGACGCCTAAGGAGGTGTTTACACGACGAGGTCTCCTCCAGATGGGATGGGTGCAGTGATTTGGCTCAAGCGGGGTTTTTAAGAGAGGAGATGTTAGAGGGATGAGAGCTGAGATCAGGCAGGCTGAGCTCCACCTCAGATGGTCAGATGGTCGTGTGTTCTGCTGTACAGGCTTCACATGGAGATCAAAGAGTAGCTGAAACATTTCCTCTGCTTCCTCCCAGGGTGAAGCCAGGTTTCCTCACAGCTCAGGTTACACCCACCCACCCACACACACACACACACACCTGAATATTGTGTGGTTATCAGAGGTGTAAAAATGACAAATACATGGACTGAAGTACTCTGTAATCTACTGACTCATTACTGCAGTATTTCCATTCTGTGTAACTTTACACTCTGGGTGTAATTCCGACAGCCGCTCTGCATATTCATGTCTTGCATTCAAACTGACATATGCTCATAAAATATAATGCGCCGCTATAGATTAAAGTACTAACAATAAATAATGTAGTACACAGGATCAGTTACCACATTAAAGTACTGCTTACATGTTAACGCATCAATAATTTAACATGGTGAAAAGCAGCGACGTTTCACACTGAGGAACATTCAACACCTGACAACATACGTTTGTACTTTGAAGTAAAGTACATTTCTGCTGCAGGACATTTACAGGCACTAAAGTACTTTTCTAAGTATTTAGCGCAAATATCTGAATACTTAGTACTTTCAAGTACTTTCTAAAGCACAGACAAGCCGGCCCCTTAGCTCCCTGCTGCTTTCAGTCACCTCAGCTGACCTTGCTTACAGGGACACGGGGACACACACGTACACACACACACACACGCACACACATGCGCACGCACACACACGCTCATTCCCTGCTTCATCTGAGGCAACAGCTACATTACACCACCATGTGATCCCTGCAAGCCCCCTGTGTGTGTGTGTGTGTGTGTGTGTGTGTGTGTGTGTGTGTGTGTGTGTGTGTGTGTAAATGAGCCACCACAGGCTAACTCAACAAACAGCTGAGGACACACTCCATGGCACACTGAAACACACACACAAACACACACACTCTTCTGTCCTAAATGTATCGATCTGCACTCAGCCGCCTGATACAAACAGTCTGACATTGTTAAAGACAAACTGACGTTTAAACAACATTTATGAATTGTAGCATTCTGCATTCTGCAGACACGCCCACCTGAGTGTGTCTGTATGCGTGTGTGTGTGTGTGTGTGTGTGATGTGGGCCGAGCTGCAGGCAGCAAGTTTGACTCTCAGGCTTTGTTCTTTACAGTTTCTCTTCCTTAAACGCCACATTAAGCCGTTCTGTGATCGTTTCCCAAAATCAGACATTGTTAGACCCAATGTTCACATGGTTCATGTGTCACATCACACACACTGTGTGAAGGGAGAGTATGAAGGGTTAATGGTGATTTTTATCCAGCACTTAACAGGTGATGTTGACAGTTAGATTGTTTTGTATTTCTGTATGTGTTTTAGCTCCTATGTTTACCTTCAAGAGTGTAAGAGTCCTTGTTTGTGATCTCACTGATTATTTGTGTGTTTGAATCAAATCTGACTTCCAGGAATCAATCACACACAGAACTGGCTGATCAGGAGGACTTTTTCACAGCGTGTGTGACCATGTGTGTGTGACTGTGTGTGTGTGTGTGTGTGTGTGTGTGTGTGCTGCAGATCGCCTCGTATGTTCACAGGGATGTTATCGATCGGCCGATGCGAGGCCGAGCTAAGCTACACTACGGGCGGCCTGGGACATGTTGCATCCTGCTTTGAGCTCGACCAATCACACACACACACACGCGCACACACACACACAGCCATTTGCCATGCATCCTGGCAGAGCCTCGTCGGCGCTTTAATATCTATCTTAAGAGTTGACAATCTTTCGGGGCAATTAAAGCAATCGATACGGTCCTGAGAGGGAGGAGAGAGCAGCCTCTTATCCTCAGTAATAGCTCTCACTAAATAATGAATACAGCCTAGACCACCAGCAGGCAGCACGCACACACACACACACACACACACAAACACACACATACACACACGGGCCTTGTTTCAGACTCTGCAGGTTTTTCACACACCTCTCCCTCTGTTTGTTCG
>NW_027466874.1:20000-35000 GCF_046128005.1 Genypterus blacodes
CCCGGCTCTGCCCTCCTGCCCCCCACCCCCACACAGGACTTCACCCCCCCCCAACACACACACACCCCCATTGCACCCTACCTCATTACCCCCACAGGACCGCTGCTGCTCCGCTTAGACTACACGAAAGAAGGAGGAGAGAGGAGGAGAGACAGGGAGAAAGGAGGAGAGACAGGGAGAGAGGCCCGGAGCGCTACCAGATCAGACAGAGTGAGAGAGAGAGAAAGAGACAGACAGAGAGAGAGAGAGAGAGACGGGCAGACAGACAGAAATTAACGTTGCAGATGTGTTCCAGCTGTGCAGATGCTCCACACAGCCTTACAAAGGAGGCATTATGCCCCCCGCCCTTCTTCCTATAAGTATGTGAGATTAGCGGAAGTGAGAGATTAAACCCCAAACACCGAGGACAGAGAGAGCAGATCAGTGTGATAATGACGAGGAGTGAGGGGGGTGTGTGTGTGTGTGTGTGTATGCATGTGAAGTAAACATCTCCACTATCTCGTGTCTCTCTGGGAATTAATAGTCATTCTCTCCTCCAATGTGTAAAATCTCTGTGCTGTACTGAGAGAAGTGAGCATGTGCAGGGTTAAGATGACATCATGGATCATCAGCTGACAACAACGTGACACCCAGCGAGATGTGAGCGAGACGAGAACGGGGGAAAACCAAAACATAAAGGAAACAAGGCAGCTGGTCAGAAGGAGAAGAAGAGGAGCAACAGGTGAAGGTGACAGGGAGGGAGAGGTCAGAGGTCACGTTAAGTCAGCCCTGCAATGCACACATATTCACATCAAAAAAATATTCTTCAACTTTGTACTTTGACTGTCCAACCTGCTGATTGACACATTGTGACCCCACTCACTGTGACCTCCACACTGTGACTCTCTACACTGCGACCCTCCACACTGTAACCCTCCACACTGTGACCCTCCACACTGCGACCCTCCACACTGTGACTCTCCACACTGTGACACTCCACACTGTGACCCTCCACACTGTTATCCTCCACACTGTGACTCTCCACCTCCACACTGTAACCCTCAACACTGTGACCCTCAACACTGTGACTCTCCACACTGTGACCCTCCACACTGTGACTCTCCACACTGTGACCCTCCACACTGTTATCCTCCACACTGTGACTCTCCACCTCCGAACTGTGACCCTCCACACTGTGACTCTCCACACTGTGACCCTCCACACTGTGACTCTCCACACTGTAACCCTCCACACTGTGACTCTCCACACTGTGACCCTCCACACTGTGACCCTCCACACTGTGACTCTCCACCTCCGAACTGTGACCCTCCACACAGTGACTCTCCACACTGTGACTCTCCACACTGTGACTCTCCACACTGTGACTCTCCACACAGTGACTCTCCACACAGTGACTCTCCACACTGTGACTCTCCACACTGTGACCCTAAACACAAAGACTTGTGAACCCGTCGCTCCGCAAAGAGGAGCAATTGGGAAAATTGCAGGATGGAGAAGCTATGGGAAGAACGACGAGACGGATAAAAGAAAAGGGGGGGCGGTGGGTGGCTGACTCGCCGCTCGATTACGCTGCTGGGAAACGAACGCACAAAAGGAACAGGAGGAGTCCACTTAATCCTGGCGGGGGGGCGGTCATGTAGGAGCAGGAAACACCGGCGCTCATTTATCTGCCGCCGCGTTTTCATTAGGACGCCGCTAACTGCCGCTGGGCCTTTTGTCTTACTAATCCTCGCAATCAAACATGCGTGCAGGGGCTGATGCAGGACGGGGCCGGGGTCCGTGGGTACGGCGGGGGGAGGGGTGTTAATACTGTGAACGGCAGGGTTTTTATGGAGAAATCAAACGCACGGCCACCTAGTGCAACCTTTTATCACGCCGCAACGCCGAGGACAAAGGCGCCGAGACGCTGCAGGGAGAAGCGAATACTTGCTCAAGCAGCCAGCAGAGAAAAGAGAAGAACACAACCACTCTGGGTCCGCTAAGTTAGAGCGAGACAGGAAAAAGACACAGGAAATGCAAACGCTGTGCGCGTGAGTTTAGGTGAAGAGCAGCAGAGGAGCCGAGAGCTTAGAGTCTCTTATCCCAGCAACTACACATAAAGAGCATCTACGGGAGTCCGTGGGAGAGCGAGGAGAGAGAGGAAGAGAGAGAGAGAGAGAGAGAGAAAGAGAGAGATAGAGATAGAGAGAGCGAGAGGGGGCGAGAGAGACAGAGAAAGAGCGAGGGAGGGATCCCTGGAGCGTTTCCTGGTCAGGAGCAGAGGTTCTCTAGCCGCTCTGGCTGGCGGCTCTGCTCACATAAAGCAGCCGCGCTCCTTAATGCATCAGCTGTGGGGGTGAATGGGAGCACGGAGATGCATGGAGGTCGAGGAGGCCGCGCCTCTGGAGGACAGACATTTTTCTTCTACTTCTGCTCTCTAAACACTTCAGCAGCTTATTTATTTATCCTCTTCTCCATTCTTACTTACAAGCTCGCCGTGCCGGTTTGCAAGTGAGGCTTCCTCCTCTCCCCCCTACTCCTCCTCTTCCTCTCCCCCCTTCTCCTCCTTATCCTCCTCCTCCTCCTCACCTATTCCTGCTCGCTGCCATAAGTAAGTAAGCTCACGTGATTAATTTGTGTTTTGGACAGTTGGACTCCACTAGAACCTGAAGCAGGAAGTTGCCTCTGGTGCGTGTAAGCGTGATGGAGCTGGACTCTGTCCTTCATCCTCCTAAAAATATCCCTCCTCCTCCCCGTGGACTCTTCCTCGCCGTGCTGTCTCTCCCTCCAGCTGTGATTTGTTGCAGAAGCCTCCAAAGGCCTCGACCTGCAAACTGCTTCTAGACTCCACTTTCACACGCTCGCTGCATGAAAACGCTCAATAACCAGCAGAGCCTATAGTTACACTCAGAGCTGCATTCTGAAGCTTTCACAATCAAATTAAGTTGCTGCCGCCGGACCTGCACATATTCCACGAAACGACTTACAGAAGAAAAACAACAGTGACTAAGTTCAGAAATATTATGAAATTGTGAAAATGTGTAAAATCGCCAGTATGTTGCTTTAAGATAAACTTAGTTTGGCTGGAAGATAGGAAAAGCCAGCTAAGAGGGGCGGAGCGAAGCAGGTGGCATGCAGTTAGAGTGCAGTATTGCAGTATTGCAGTATAAGTGTATTGCAGTATTGTGTGGTCACGTCTCAGCAGCTTTCTCAGCCTGCCGCTCCCCTCCGGGCTTGTTTACATTCTGCCCAGTCACAGTCACCGCTCCTCTGGGAACGCTGGGAAAGAAAGCCGGACTCAGCGCTAACCATCCATCTGTTCATCCATCCATCCATCCATGTATTCAGCCAGCCGCTCAGCGATCTACTCATCCATCTACCGCACCACTTGGCCGGCCGGCTAACCAGACATCAACCTGCGCAGCCAGACGGCCACTCATCCGTCTGCTCAGCCGGCCAACAAGCCATCCGTCTGTTCAGCCGGCCAGGCGGCCCTTTGCAGTGGATTGTGGGTAGATTTATGTCCCTGTCCCCCAGCAGGCCATTGTTGTGCTCTGCTCTACTGCAGAGACCCCGGCTCCGCCTCTGGAGGAATCCACGTCGGCTTGTTTGGCTGTCCGCTTGTTGATTTAGGCGTTCAGGGGCTGCGAGTCTGGCCGCGGCGCCGCTGCCCCGCCACTCTATCTGGAGTGCGGCGTGAAGGCGGCGCAGGGTGCAGCGCTGCAGCAGCACCCGCTCCATGCCTCCTTAATAATGGAAGCCGTGTATTAGCCCTGACAGTATCATTTATGGGCTAGCTGCTCGCCGCGACGGGCCAGCCGTGGGATGCTATCGTTTAAAAGCAATATGGAGTGGAATTATTTATGAGGGCAGAGTCTGCGCACACACACACACACACACACACACACACACACACACCTCATTTCTCTCTGCAATGCTGCACCGTGAAGGGCAGCGCTGGACCCGAGTTCAGTGTTAGATATGTGTGTGTGTGTGTGCAGTAATTCAGATGCTACATATCATGGACCTGCCTTTGGAATGTCAACACTCGCTCAGGCTGAACGCGGTAAAATCCTGCACCTCCGCCGTCAGCACGGGGAATTCAATCGAAGCTCAGCGAGCAGGGGCACGATGAGGAGGAGACGCAACGCAACCGCACAAGTGGGCGGGGTGTTGGCCTGTCAGGAATGAGCCCGACCAATGGTGAAGCATCTTTACAAACTGACAGCTGAGTGTCAGGCAGGGAGAAGCTGGGAACTGCTGTTACGTTCTGTACGTTAATCAGCATTAATGGAAGTAAACATACTTCCAAGGAACAGACAGACGTTTTGTGATTCCCTCAGGCTCAGTGTGAGACCTCCACAGTAAAGACCAGAAGGGCACGGGATTCACACTCACAACCATCTTGTTGTGCTGCAAAAAGCAACGTGTTGAATTTTGTCTTAAAGTCGTACATGTCTGCAGCGCAACCTCGGGAAAGACTGGAGGGCCAATTACAGAGCTTCTGGGTTTTCTTTGTGAAGGGCCACCAAGCAGAACTTTGCCTTCTGACACGTCGACTTGATTCTCATTGGTCCAAACAGAAGAAGTATAATGTCAAACACCTTTGTTTTGGACGACACAGAGATCTTGGACATCCTCTTTCTTGAGGTCTACTGGGGCTTGAACAACCGCTCTGTGTACTGTCTGGGTCTGGATCTCGGGTTCGGTGGTATTTAGGGCCTCAGCTGAGCTTGGCTGTTTCACTGGGTTTTTATCGTGTTTTAGGGTGTTTGTGCTGTTGGCTTTTATCGTTTTCATCTTGTGTGTTTTATGTCTACACATTGTAGAAGTGCAGTAAAGACTCCAAAACAAATTCCCCCGTTGGGACGAATAAAGCAAACCGACTGCCGACAAAGACGGAAGGTGAAACTTAACGCTGAGCTGTTTGTGTTTGGGGGCGTTTCTGTGCTGTGTTTGACTCCAGACCCAGCAGCTCCCGTCACGCCACTCCTCTCTAACCGAGCGTGGACGCACAGCGACGGCTCGAGGTTTCTTGGCTCCTCCGGGATGACTGACGTGCGGGTTGGACACCCAGCCGAGTCCAGCAGGGTCCAGATAATTAAAGAGCAGATGTGACAACACTGAGCTGCTGCCATCATGTGAACACAGTGAGGCTGACCTACACACGGCAACCACATCTGTCTGCCACACACACACACAAACACACACACACACACACACACACACACACACACACAAACACACACACACACACACACTACCTTGATGTAGACAGTGAACATGAAATGATTACATTCCTAAGTGGGAATATCAGATATCTGCTGAGGTTACTCACACAGATCGGGATCTCCTTGGACATCATAAAATGTGCGGGTTAGTATAATTACTGTATATTAGTAACGTCTACTGACAAGGCTTTCTGTTGTAACATCACAAAGTCCATTTTCGTCCCCTGAAAGAGATCCACAGAAATGACCCAATGTAGACAGAACCGAATTTAGAACCCAAAGTGACTCGTGTGGACCCCTGAAGACCGAGCCTGTAGCTCTTTGAATGGATCCATGAACACGTGTTAAAGCCTCTAAAAGCTCCTCTACAGTAAGACAGAAGTTTAGTTGCATACTAATATGATAACCTCTGACCTTTGACCCTGAAGCCTCTGAATGTTGTCATGGATCTCTATCCTTTAGCCTCATTATAGCATAACACAATCGTATTAGTAAATCCAGGAATCCAGGAGATACCTTAAGTTTCTATTGTGGAGGGCAGAACTTTTATCTTTGTGATGTAGAAGAAACAACAACATGGATCCATAAGGGTCCATTCAAAGACATATATATGTATAAGGAAATGCAGGAAGTTTAAGGAGGAAAAAAGAATAAGATAACACAAAAAGAAGAAAAAAAAGAAGAGAAGGAGGAGACGCACACACACACACACACACACTAAGAGTGAATGTAATGTTCTCTTCAGAGGGGTTACTGAGTGCACTCGTGCCGTTACTGTACAGCACATATATGTGCACATGGGAACATATGCTCTCTGTGTGTGTGTGTGTGTGTGTGTGTGTGTGTGTGTGTGTGTTTCCTCACGTATGCCTCTAAAGTTTCACAGCCCAGCAGGAGAGACTGGTCCTGTAGCCAGAGGGTCTCACTTCATACGGCGCCAGCACTATCAGACACACTCACTCACACACACACACACACACACCCACACACACTCACTCACTCACACACACACATACACACGCACACACACACATTCTGGCTGTGTGCTTGTCATGGAACATGGACTGTAAGTGTTTGTGTGTGTGTGTGTGTGTGTGTGTGTGTGTGTGTGTGTGTGTGTGTGTGTGTGTGTGTGTGTCTGTACAGTGATTAGTCCTGATGAATGAAGCACGACTATCTAAACATTTCGCAAAGACCTGCCATTGCTTAATAATGAACCCATGTGTTGAGGTGGTGTGTGTGTGTGCGCGTGAGTGCATGTGTGTGTGTGTGTGTGTGCGTGTGTGTGTGTGTGTGTGTGTCTCTGGAGGTTCTGGGCTTGTAACTGCAAGGCTCAACTCTTTGTAATGACTGTACACAGCCAGAGAGACTGAAAGAAATACCCACCACACACACACACACTCACACACCAAAGTGGAGGTGAAGTTCATCTCTTCATTTGATAAGAAGTTAAACATGTATATAAACAAGCAGCATGTTTGTGTCTTAATTCAATTTTATTTAAACTGAAGCCATTTGGGGGGTATATTAATGCTGCTGTTGTCTTGTGTGTGTGTGTGTATGTGTTCAGGCTGCTGCTGAAGACTCTGAAATGATGAAGAGTTGGTCACTGATACAGCAGCGGGGACGTGATCCTGGATTGATGTGCAGGCTCAGGTTTCTGTTGTCAGATTGAACAGGAACGTGAACTCCTGACTTGCTGGCACCTCTACAGACACATTCTATAGGTAGATCATAATATCAATAAGCTATATATATATAGCTATATTTAGAGCTATATAGCTATAAATACTGCAATATTATAGCAGAGATTTAAAATATGTCAGATCTGATCCCAGCTGATAGATCTGATCACAAAGCATCAAGCTACAGGCCGCAATTTATATTTATCCTTAAAGTGACACTAAAAGGTGCTTTATGTGGAGTTAACAGGAGGGTAGGAAAGATATGTGTGTGTGTGTTTGTGTGTGTTGCCATCAGATGAGACCACTGAGGACTGCAGCAATGAAGCTGAAGAAGACTACAGGGACAATTAAAGCCAGGTTACACACACACAGATGTTCAAACACACACACACACACACACACACACACACTGATTAGAGCGCATCGTAGGTTTTGCTGGTTTTTAATTGAAAGCTGGCAGCGATTACAGAGTCGCAATCACTTTAGTTCACTTTTCTCAATCAATACTGACAAAAACCGAAAACGTAATCAGCTCAGACTTGCCCGTCACCGCAGAACCTGTGTGTGTGTGTGTGTGTGTGAAGAGAAGGGCAGACATGCGTTTAATTTACTTGAAGATGCTGATGACAGCCGTTAACGAATCAGGCTAATTACAGGTGAGAACAAGCGGGGGGGTCGGGTGCAAAATAGAGAGAGAGAGAGATGGAGAGAGTGAGAGCCAGAGAGTGAGAGAGAGAGAGAGAGAGACAGAGAGGGGGGGGATAGAGGGAGAGGGAGAAAAAGAGACAGAGAGATAGAGAGAGACAAAGAGGCAAAGAGAGAGAGAGAGAGAGAGGGAGAGGGAGACAGAGAAAGACGGGGAGAGAGACAGGAAGAGAGACAGAGAGACAGAAGGGAGAGAGAGAGAGTTTCGGACTTCAGGTACAGATCCTTTAGTTCAAGTTAGTTTGTGCCTTTCGGTTTGATCATGTTTGTAACTGCAGTGTTCAAACCTATGTGTGTACGTTCAGGTCTGTGTTTGATTTGAGACGGGGGCGGGGGGGGGGGGGGGGGATTGGACTGCTCTGGGAGTGGGGGCAGGGGGTCTCAGCTGCTCTTCTATCGGCCCTATAAACTGTCAATCAGAGAGTAGTCATGGAAACCTGCTGCTCTCTGCTGCAGCGTTCATGTAAACACATTCCTGCATTTATAACGAGTCACAAAACTTAAGAGTGACTCAGCACTTTGAGCAAAGCATTTCTCAACAGCCGCAGGATTTTTGCTCACTGGCTTTGGAGAAATGAGAAGCTTTCACATTTTCACATCTGTCATGTAAATTTTGCTCACAAAACAGTTTAGATGTTGGAAAGCATATAGTTATTTAAGCATTGCTTATATCATTTAGCATGTTTGTACTCTGGTTGTGATTCTCTGAACATGCAAAGTCACATTTTGGAGCGCTCTTGAACGCACCACTAAATAAACAAAACAAAATGTGATCATTTAATACATCTCATCAAATAAAGATGAACCAAGTCTGAATTTGAAAGTGAACCACATTCCTTGAATACTTGAATAAGCTCCTAAATCACAAAAAAAGAGTTCCTGAAAGAGTTCCTGAGAACGTTCCATGGTAGTTCTGGAACGTTCAGGTGAAGGATCTGCACTGTGGATCACATGGCGCTCAGTATGCTCTTTCGCCCGACATTTCTGCTCTGTGACAGCTCATTTATTTGGTCGACACTCTGGGGTCACGTCCTGCGGCTGCACCCAAGGGCCCCGCTGAGGACAGAGGGAGTGAGCGCATCCCACAACACGTTGCTTACACACACACACACACACACACACACACACACACGGTAAAAGCACACACTGAGCACACACGTGAAAAAAAAAGAAAAGGCCTCGCTCCGCTCTCCAGATGGGCTCGGAGCCCGGACGGCCCTGCCAGCAACAGCTTGCACCGTGTTTGCTGAAAACAAAGATGACGGATTAAATATCATGTGCCGGGGGAGAGAGAGAGAGAGGGAGAGAGAGAGCAAACGAGAGAGTAAGAGAGTGAGAGAGAGAGAGAGGCAGAGAGATGATTGGCCATTATTAGTGATAATGGAGACGTTGGAGGATTTGCTCTCTTGTTGTGGGCTGTTAGTGATGAAGAATGATCCTCTTCCTCTCTTTCCTCATACTGTGCCCGCACGCTACAATCAGCAGTTTCCCTCCATTAGGAAGCGTCACACGGCTTTATAGAAGCTACATTAGCATACTGTATAAAGCTGTTTGTGAGCATGATCACACACTCTGAACGGTCCCACAGTGCAACTGTGATAAACGCTAACGGGACAACTTCTTCCTCTGGTCCACCTCATTTGCAAACCGCGCTAGAGCGTCACGCTAGATCACATCAGATCAGATTAGACAGGAAGACAGACAAGAAGAAAAACAGAGGCTATGAACCCTCCGGAGCCCATCACCACGGCGCCTCGCTGACGGCGCTCGCTACACTGAGGACGCTCGCCACACTGAGGATGCTTGCCACGTCCCCCTGAAGACATCAGCTGGCCCCTGCATGTACAGAGGAGTGGACAGCCGAGCCCTTAGACACTCCAGAGGGTCTTTCCAGTGTAAACTTTCCATACTGTAGATACCTGAGATGTTTTCAGTCTCAGTTTTTGCTGCCAAATCAACACGGACTGAGCAATCTGTGGATTGTACATATTTATTACTGCAGCTCTCCTGGTAAAAACCATGTATTGTATGAGATAGACAGACATCTTCTTCCCTGTTACTCTAAGGTCCCGACCCTATGTGACCCCTGAAACCTCATTCTCTTCCTCTCTGTAAAGTGTGTCTTTCCTATACTCTCCCTCCTCGTCTATCTCTCTATCTATCGCTCTCCCTCTGTCGCCCTCTCTCTCTCTCTCTCTCTCGCTCTACCTCTCCATCTCTCTCTCTCTCTCCATCTCTCCCTCTCTGCCTGGGCGAGCGTCCTCCACTGCTCCGCTCACACAGGAAGCTTAATGAGCCCAATTAACTTATTTACAACGAGGCAATCTGTAGAAACGCGGCTCAATTGGTTTGGCTGGTGTGCGGAACAGCGAGACGAAGAGACGAACAATGTCCAGGATTAATCGGGCTTCAGGAGCGGCGCAGCGGCAGGTGGGCAAGCGGGGGGTGTGTGTAGACACAGTAAGATACCAGCAGGGCGGTGACATGCAGACATGTATGAATGAGTATTGATACAGATGTACTTGTTTTGTACAGATATCTAGCAATTTTCAGTTCCTCCATCTGCTACTTTGACTGTTTTCACCACAGCATGAGCTCAGATTCACACACTAACAACAAGTCTTTTCCCCGAGATAACAAGTGATTTTTCTCAACTTTGTTTCCTGCGCTACCAACAGCAGCCACAACAGCAGCCACTAGGCTTTGGTATTAATCACATTCCAGAGGAGCTCCTGAGAGGGATGCTCTGATGTATGTATATACACATCTGACCAAACTCTCCCCAGGGACCAGAGTGAGTGTGTGTGTGTGTGTGTGTGTGTGTGTGTGTGTGTGTGTGTGTGTGTGTCTGTGTGTGTGTGTGTGTGTGTGTGTGTGTGTGTGTGTGTGTGTGTGTGTGTGTGTGTGTGTGTGTGTCTGTGTGTGTGTGTGTGTGTGTGTGTGTGGGCTCTGTGTTCGTACACGGATCAATGCCAGCTGCTGTTGTGATAACCGAATACATGAATTCACATTACACGTTCGTTCAGTTTCCCCATTGATCAGTGGGCAAAGGACATACACACACACACACACACACACACACACACACACACACACACACACACACACACACACACACACACACAAACACAGCAAGCAGGTCACTACTCCTCCGTAGCGTAGGTGTGTGTGTGTGTATGTGTGTGTGTGTGTGTGTGTCAAGGTGAATGAGTAGCACTTGCCTCTCCCTCATTACCCCCTGCTGAGGTTCCCCTGAGCAATGCACACCTGATGCCATGTGTGTGTGTGTAACTGTGAGCCGGGCGAGTGAGCGTGCTTAGTGCAGCCACCATGAATACAGGGAGGCCACAATGTTCAACATAGGGGGGAACCGACGGATTTCTGCCATTAATGATACGATTTCATGCCGCACATGACAACCACAGCGTCTTGTGTTTCACCCACAGAGCGACTTCAAGAAACAAGACACGTTAACGATGACAACCATGTTTCAACCATAGCTTAAACTTTGAGTTTGAGAGAGAGCGCGGGAGGAGAGAGGGCAGGGAGAGGGAGAGAGGAGGGGGGGGTATAGAGAAAGAGGAGGGGAGAGACAGAAGGAGAGCAAGAGAGGGGGTAAAGAGGGGAGAGAGGGGGGGAAAGAGGGGGGAGAGGAGAGAGAGAGGGGCAGAGAGAGAGGTGGAGAGGGAGAGAGAGGAAGGGAGAGAGAGGGAGAGGGAGAGGGAGAGGGAGGGTGGAGAGGTGAGAGAGAGAAAGGAGGGGAGAGAAGGGGGAAGAGGGGGGGGTGTCTGCAGACAGAGACGGGACAGGAGGAGTCTGCAGGTTCATCCTGGCAGAGTGTGATTTAAGTGCGGGGGAGGGGGGAGGAGCTTTAATAGAGCCTGAAGCTAATTGCTCTGATGGCATCTCCCCCAAAAGCCCTTGAAGCTGCGGAGAGGAGAGGAGAGGAGAGGAGAGGAAGAGGAGAGGAGAGGAGAGGAGAGGAGAGGAGAGGAGAGGAGAGGAGAGGAGAGGAGAGGGCTGAAGCTGCTCTGTTGTGAGTTATTCCTCAGGTCAGGAGAGAGGGAGCAGCTCCACTACAGACACACAAATTATCCTCCTCCTCCTCCCTCCAGCTCTTCCTCCCTCCCTCTGCAGAGAGAGAGGAGGAGGAGGAGGAGAGGGAGGGAGGCAGAGGCCGGGGTAATAACACACCCTGAGCCTGTCACTTCAGCTCAGACAGCACAGGGCCACACTAATACAAATATCACTTTCTCCCCCCCCCCGCCCATCCCCTTCGCCTCCCTCTCTTACCCCTCTTCCTTCTTCTCCTCCTGCCCTTCCTCCTCCTCCTCCTCTTCCTTCTCCTGATCACTTTTATCAGTTTCTAATAATCAGATTGGAGCTGGGAGTTGATCCAGATCTTCAGATACAATGAGAGTAAAACCTGCTGCTGCTTAGAGTCTATAGAGCTGGAAACCAAACACGCCGTCATCCCCGAGCATGACATCACCCAGAGACCTCAGGTAACCACGGAGATGCAGTGTTTACTTTACTGATTGATGAATTACTTCTTCTGTTTTATTGGGACACTTTTATATAAGGGGAGAGGGAGGATGGAGGGAGTGTGTGTGTGTGTGTGTGCGTGACAGATAGAGCCTTGTGTTGACCTTGAGGCTGGTCTGGAGCTGAAGTCGTGTGTGTGTGTGTGTGTGTGTGTGTGTGTCACTTGCAGGCGGGGGTTGTGACAGCTCGCCAACCAAACCCCCGTGCTGTAACATCTGGCTCACATCTCCAGGACAACCCAAAACTCCTCCTCCTCGCATCCGCCGCCGACCTCTCCACCCTTTGCTCACCTTCCTCCATCTTAAGTGGACCCTCCTCGCCCTAATCCTCATCCTCATCCTCATCTTCAGCCTCTCACACAAGATTTTAGATTTGAGCAGAATTCCTGATTAATCTTTGGGAATAACACACACTGGAAATGTGGAAATATTGGTGTGAAACTTGGGGTGAAAGAGCAGCCCCCCCCCCCACACACACACACACACACACACCTCCTCCCATGGATCAATCGCTCGGCTGTGGAGCAACAGCGTCTGAGAGGAGCTCCAATTGAGGCAGGCACCGATGGCATCCATCTCCGGTAGGGAAGTGTTCAGGATTAAGGCGCTCTTCGTCGGCGGCCATCATTGTTTGTGAGCGGGGGAGGGTGGGGGTGGGGCAGCAACAAGTTATGCAAATGAGATGTTAATTAGGCGAAAAAGTGAATGAAGTCTGGAGCAGAACGGAGCAGCCTGGAGGAAGAGGAGTGTGGGAATGAGGAGGCAGCTGCAGGCAGAAAACACTCCTTCACTTCTTCACCTCCGTCTGGCCTCGCCGCCCACACTTCCTCCCTCCTTCCCTCTCTCCTCTCCCTCCATCCTTTCTTCTCTCTTTCCCTACTAACACCCTCCTTCATCTGTCCCTTTCCTCCCTCTCTCCCTCCATCTTTCCACCGCCGCTTCCCTCTTTGCCTTCATTCTTCTTCCATCCCCCTCTTTCCCACCATCCACTCATCTTAACCCTAACCAACTTCCTTCCATCCTTCTCTTCTGGTCCATTCATTTTCCTCTCTTTTGCTCCGTGCTTCCCCTCTTCATTCTTCCTCTGCCCCCCCTCCATCTCTCCTTCTCTAATGTTCCTCTACCCAACCACCTCCCTCCTTCAAATTCTCCTCCTGTCCCTTCTCTTTCCATCTTCCTTGCCTCATCTCCCTCCCTCCCTCCGCCCCCCCCCCCCGGAGCAGCGATTGACATGCTAATGAGGAAACAGACGAGGTGATTGGATGTGTTGTTGTTGTTTGTTCTAATTTCTTGTTTGTCTTTGTTGTGTGTGTGTGTGTGTAGGGGAGGGGGGTGAGTGGAGAGTAAAGCTTTTGCAAATCTTTTGGGAGGGTGTGGGGGGGGGGGGGGGGGGGGGGGGCGCTTCCTTCTTCTCCTGCCACATAATACAGGAAGCTGAAGAGGTGGAGGAGGTTGAAGGAGCTGCAATAGCATGGGAACCTCCCGAGAAAAACAAACGCCCATCAACCAATCACAGAGCGCTGTGATGACGCACAGTTTGGATATGTTACAGTCAAGACAGAGACGTGCAAATGTATTTAGCAGAGGTCTGAAACCCAAAACACAAGGTAGATGATACCAGCAAGTACATGACTTACTTCCAGACAAAATCATACTTTTGGGGACATGACTGTGTTAAGTCGGGGAAAACAGGAATCCTCTCTCATACAGCACATGTGGCTACTCTGTGCCATTGCTGCACACAACAACTCCACTCTAGAAGCCTACTGCCTTCATGGACAAGGGCCATGGCTGGGCTCAATAAGCTCGCTGGTGTTTTTGATGATGCAGGAGACCCACATAGACACGAGCAGAAGGAGCCCAGGCTGCCACGGGATCTGAACCCAGGACCTGTCATAGTGTTTAAACACCACACAGCTGCAAACTTTGGCAGGAAAGCGGCAAGTGTTTGTGCTGCAGATCCAACCAGAGAGTTTCCTGCACAGCACCAGAGGACCACCAGGCCGTTTACTGACAGACTGTCCTCTGCTGCTGCGCCATGAGCCGTCCACGGAAGCAGTCCACCCTTTTAGTCAGCAACTCTCCTCCTCCTCCTTTCCTGTCCGCCTGTCCGTCCGCTCACTGGAGTCGTGGCGCCGCAGCGCTCACGTAAATTCTTCATTGTTTATTAGCTGTCACTTCCTAAATAGTACTTGCTGCGTCTTGCATACGGGGCTGAACCCCCTGGGAGGAGGTGTGAAGTTACAGGCAGGCGCAGGGGGGAGGAAACGCTCGCACAGGCACCAGACTCAATGTTCGGACCACTACTGCAGTTTGAGAGTACATACAGACTTCAGACCGCACTCATACCAGGAGAGCCACACACACACACACATACTGACACTGCAAACGACCAAACACACAACATATTCCTGCATTCTGTAACAATCTGCATATGAATGGAGGTGGGACCAGGTCATCATGTGCTCACATCAACTCACATTGAGGGAGAACAGACCGGCAGCTGCTCATCCATCAGTAATGTGCTGCACTTTCAGAACCAAATGTCACACCTGGATCCATTCCACCATATTCATCCACCGTAATGTCTGATTGCATTTATATATACCTGTACGTCACCGAGCAACCGCACTGCTACGTCTTAGTTAACAGCTAAACAGTGAACGCTATGAGGATAAGGATAAAGATGATGATGAAGATGAGGATGAGCCATTGTTAATAAAATAATTGACCTGTAAATGTGGTCAGAATTGTGCATTACTTATATAATTAGATGAAAACACACAACAAATAAAAATATATAAAAGTTAATAGTTGTAAAACTGTAGAACGTTTTTGTTTTGAAGGCAGCAGGTT
>NW_027466874.1:37500-77500 GCF_046128005.1 Genypterus blacodes
AGTTCTTGTTCAACTATACACCTGAGAGACAAAATCAATGAAAAGTGAAACTATGAGCCATGAAACTGAAGTTCAAAGGGAGATGAAGTATATTTTACTGCAGTATACACACTGCTCTCCTTTCTGTTCAACTGTATTTCTTCTTCTTTACTTTTATTTCTATAACAAACAGTATGAAAGTTCTCTAATCCTTGGAATACTACTGTAAGTATACATGTGTACATGTTATGAGTTGTATATCCTTTAATCAGACGGTACTGTAGTAGTTGTTCTCTGCTGTTGGTTTGTTGGTTTACAGATGGAGCAAACAAGCAGGAGGCACCACACACACACACACACACACACACGCACAGACAACAACAAAAACAAAAGCGGGAGAAATTGTCCTCTTTCCTTTGCAGGAACGCTCAGGACAAAGACTGAGACTGTGTCCCCCCTGTCCCCCAACACATTGGATGAAGTGTAAATCTGTCCCTCCAGATGAAGTAGAAGTGAGCGTGAGTCACTTGGCGAACACAGAAAAGAAGAAGAAGAAGAGAAAGAACTGCTAACTGCAACAGAATTTCATTAATGGGGTGTTTCGGAGTTTAAAATGCTGCTTCAGAGGCTTTTTTCTGTACAAAACAATGAATACGGGCATTTTTTTTTTTATATTTTTGGCAATAAAATGGTGAAATGTCCACATGAAATATGAAATATCAGCAGAAAATCCCAGATATCAGCAGCCTGAGGGCGAAAAATGAATCAACACAAAGCCGCAGCCTTGAGGAAAACAAAGCACGACAACAGGAACGCCTTCATTCATTGGCCTATCAAACTCACTTTAAAATGAGCTCAAAGGAGATGAACTCTTTCCTCAACATATATGAGTAATAACACAACAGCATTTATGAAAAAACAGAGAAAGACAGGAAGGAAGAAAAGACAAAAAAGAGAAGAGAAACAATGACACCAACTACACCAACTATACAAACTAATGAAATGGCGACTATGAGTACAGCAAGTACATCAGCGTCATGTACTATAACCACACGCACACACACACACACACACACGCAGACACACACACAAACACACACACACCTTCAGCCGCCGCTCACATTAGCTCATGTAAATGTCCACTGATGTCAATAGTAGCAGCGGTTTAGCTGTGTGTGTGCGCGCTTGTGTGTGTGTGTGTGTCGGTATGTTGGTTGGTTAGCGGGGGACGGGGGGGGGGCCTCAGTGTGTACTGCAGTAACCACAACAAAGGCTGTGGTTTCTGCCCTTAAATAGCTCCAAATGGTGCTGGTTACTGTGCAGAGAAACAGAAAGCTTCTGTAATCAGAGACCACAGCCAGGAGCTCCACAGACATGTTGGCAGATTCTCTTACTCTCAGCGAAAAGAGAAACCCCGAGGCCTTACACACACACACACCACACACACACAGGGGGAGTGAGGGGGTGCACCTCCATGTCTACACAGATAATTGACCTCTTGAACCGAGATTCTCTCCTTAAATTTCCTTTTTAAGTAGCTTTAAAGACACACTCTGTGATTTTCACCCCTCACACACCTTCAGACTCATGTAGGAGGAAACGCTGCCATCAGCCTAAAGGATCGACTGTGTATGTGAGCACAACCAACATCAACACATATTGTGATTTGAACTGTAATGACTAATGCTCAGTGTCGGGGATTAGCGAGCTAAAAGCAGCAAAGCTAATAACTCAACTAGTTTTTCAGTAGCTGCTGTCACACACGTATAGACACCATGCACAGGAGGCCCTTATGAGTGTGACTGTGATGGCGTTGGGTGTCACAGTATATGGCAGCGCAGCGGCTTGCAGACTCCAGTTACATCATGTGTCTATTTGGAGGACAGCGGTGGTGTCCTATCAAGTCCCGCATGTGGACGTCTTACTCACATTGTTAAGTATTGCGTCCACATGAATGTACACAATTCACTGTCAGAGGTCATGGATGGACTCAATGTGTTTGATGGTCTGTCTGTATAAGAGAGTGACAGAACTCAAGAGGAGGCGCACACACACACACACACACACACACACAGGCTCACACGTGGGTGGGGTCGTGCGAGGTGAGGCAGCGCTGCAGGTCGGCCGGTTATCTCTGTGACGCAGTGATATCCTCCCATTGTGCTGCTGGGAGAAGAAGCCGGCGAGGTGAAGAGAAGTCACGACACAGTCCGTTTGTTTTTCATCCCCTCAGCGTCACCACGGCAACACTTCAGGGGGAAGGTGTACACCCCAAACTGACAGACTGGAGTCAAATGAAAAACTACGACTACTACATCAACAGAAACTATAAGTATAAGTGTAAGTATAGCAACTACAGCTAGCACATGTCCACCAGCTGCTCCTCCTCCAGCCTAATTCCAACAATATTCCACCATTTTCCAAAACATTTCAAAAGATTCCAGCCTTGTCTCGCCTGCATATCCACATATCTGATCTACTTTGAGTACCAAGAAGATAAAATTCAAGGTAATGATTCATGTTTGTGACTTCCTCAGTTTCTGTATCTGCGACACAGAAAGTCCACTTTCGAACCTTCTGTCCTTCAACTTCACCAAACTCCTTTTTGTTGCGTGTTCTTTGCCAGAAATGGCCCAGATTCATGGCCTGGGGCCTCAAACCTTCCACCCTACTGAGAGCCATTATCTAAATTTGCCGATCGGCTCATCTTCATCACTTTTATTCCTCCCTGAATCTTCTCAATGAGCTTCCGTCAAAATTAAAGAGCGCGAGGCGGCGGCTGCCAGCGGCGGCCTGGACGTCACGCGGGCACAAACGTCTCTGTCCACGCCGCCGCCTCGTGGATGGAGCCAGCAGAGGCAGAGGCTCAGAGTTTAATGCAGCCGTCGTCCTATCAAACCTTTATGATTCCGACACTCTAATTATGCTTAATTGACTTTACTGCCACGTATAAATATTATCTCATCTCCAATAAACGTTAACGTCTTTATTTCAGACTCTAATGGTTATAAACGATCGACTCCAGCTAACGTCCACCTTTTCCCGACCTTTTGTTCCAAAGCAGCCGCTCAGCTCAGCGCAACACCACACACACACACTCCAGACATGTGTGTGTGTGTGTGTGTGTGTGTGTGTGTGAGAGAGAGGGGGGGGTAAAGAAAAACGAATCCCCATTTTGCTCAGCCGGCTGCTAATGGGGAGGGGGGGGGGGGGTTCAAACGCCTCGATGATAGGGGTCACGGCCTAGACGCCTCAACCTTTGACCTTTCAGCTCGTGCCGCGTGTTCATGTGTCAGAAACTGCTGCCACCGCCGTAAGAGGGAGAGAGAGAGAGAGAGAGAGAGCGAGCTTGTAAATCAGTGAGTCAAAGGGAAGGTGGAGAGGAGGGGTTGACCTTTGACCCTAGCTTATTCCTGAAGATGCCACACACACACACAGCGAAAGAGAGAGAGAGAGAGAGAAAGAGAGAGAGAGAGAGAGAGAGGGGAAAGTGTTCCGGTTCAATGGAGGGTTTGTCTCAACAAGTGCTCAGGCTGAGTGTGTGTATGTGTGTGTGTGTCTGTGTGTGTGTGTGTGTGTGTGTGTGCTATTTATACTAAACGTTTACTATCAGAGCATGCTGTGGTACTGAAGCGTGAGTTTAATATTCATCCATTAATATTTTCTTTGTGATCTTGTCATTCGTTTCTCATCTTTCTTTCCTTCCCTCCTCCTGTCCTACCATGCTTCCTTCTCTCTTTATTTGTTTCTACCTCTCCGTTCTCCGCCCCCACTCTGCCTTCTACTGAATACTTTAAATTCCTCCCTTAAATGTGGGACCATTAATCACATTTGCTTCAGTCGTAGAATTCTGTGGGTAGATTAAATGTTGAACTTTTGGATTCTTAATCTTAATTCCGTCTTAATCTGTGTCCAGGAAACTGAAAAGCATTTAGCAGCTTTTCCAGGAGACACAAAGTGCTTGTTAACCCTCTCCAGAACTTCAAGTGAAACTTCACATCTACTTCCTGTGCAGATGTCGGCGCTCTCAGCCTTGACGGGCTGCTGGATTAAATAATAAATGCTTGGTAGCGCGCTGCGGTTACTACGGCAACACTGCTGGGCCTGAGTCCCCCCCTCCCCTCCAGCCCGGGTCAATGGTATGGGATGAATTTAATTACCGACTCGGAATGCCCTCAGAGAGGGAGAGAGAGAGAGAGACAGAGAGAGAGAGAGAGAGAGAGAGAGACAGAGAGGGAGTGAGAAAGACAAAGAGAGGGACAGAGAGAGAGAGGGAGAGAGAGAGAGATAGATAGAGACAGAGAGAGAGGGAGGGGGAGAGAAAGAAAAGAGGGAGACAGAGAGGGAGAGGGAGAAAGAGGAAGAGAAATAAAAGAGAGAGACAGAGAGAGAAAGGGAGAAAGAGAGGGAAAGACAGAGAAAGACAAAAATACAGAGAGAGAGAGACACAGAATGAGAAAGAGAGAAAGACACAGGAGAGAGAGAGAGAGAGAGAGAGAGAGAGAGAGAGAGAGAGAGAGAGAGAGAGAGAGAAAGAGAGGGGGAGAGATTAACAGAGAGACAGAGAGTGAGCGAGACAGAGAGAGAGAGAGAGAGGGGGGGAGAGAGAGATAGAGAAAGAGTGAGAGAAAGAGAGAGAGAGCTGTTCAGGCGTTCGTCCATGGTGAGGTGATAAGGTCAAAGGCCACTGCAGGAGAAGCGAGAGTGAAAGAAGTGACGAGGACCTAAATGAAAACCATCTGAGGAGATCACATTCCTGAACTGCAAATCTGGGGAAATGAATCCTTAAAATCAGATTCAGATTTATTTCATTACAATTGAAATGTTTATGTTTCATGCTCTTATCTAATAACATATTTTCACCATGACTTCAACTTATTTTGTGCGGGAATTTAGCTATTTCAAACGTTTTTTATTTATTTTCCTTTTGATTTGCTCTTTTACTTTATTTTTATTGTTTATTTCTTCATTGTTTATGTATTTATCACATTATGTCTATATTTTCACATTTATATGTCTTAGTTATTTATTCTTTTTTGACTGTGTGACATGTTGCTGTTAATCACTTTGAGTGAAGATGAATCAGGTCGCGTGTTCCTCACCTGCTGTCAGGGTTTACTGAGAGTGTGTTTGGATGAAGAAGATTGTTTTTACAGAGCCAGTTTCCAACAGAAACACATTCACACACACACACTCACACACATGCTCTCTCACACACACACTCTCTCTCACACACGCTCTCACACACATACACGCACACTCACACACATGCTCTCTCACTCACACACATTCTCTCACACTCACACACACTCTCTCTCACAAACACGCTCTCTCTTACACACACACACACACACCCACACACACTGGCTTAGTGTAAACCTGTGGACCACTAATGAGCCGGAGCCGGACTGTGAAAACACACAAACACACACAAGCACACACACACACACACATCAGGGCTCAATGGGTGACTGGAAGATGTGGAAAATGGATCAAGTCTCCAGCGGCTCAGAGGTAACGACTGTGATGAAGATCAACATTGTCCCTGCAGCTTCACAAACGCAGAACCAACAAATAACTTGAAACCAAACGAGCCGCACTTCGAGAAAAATAAATGAATTATTTCCCTAATGTATTTCTATTTTCTGCCTAAATAAAAAAATTCAATGAAATTTGCTTTATATTTTGTAGTTTTCCTAGTTTTTTATTAAATTTAAGATATTTTTTAAATGTTTGGCACTTGTGTGTGTTTGCTCCCTTACGTGAGGAAGAATCCCACCCGAAATTCCCAGAGCTCCTGTTCTGCAACACCAGCATTTCCTCTCAAATTTTCAATTAAGTTGAGAGCGGTAAACAGGGCGAGTTTGCACACACACACGCGGCAGGTATCCAAACTTTAGGAATCTGATATAAAAATCCCTCCCTGCTCTCCGTTTGAAGGAATTTGATGGTGCATGTTGTGGATAATTCCCACTATCACAGTCACAAAACACCAAAGCTCCAACAAACACAGACTTTCCAATCGGATGCCAAGTATTCCAAACGCCTGCCAAGCGTCTCACGCCGCACGGCTCTGCTGCGGCTGCACACGGAAACATTCCAGCCAAATTATCCCCACGGAAACGTGCTGAGCAATCGCCGTGGAGATAATTAGGATTTTCTTTTTATACAGCGTAGAGCGAGTCGTCCTAGAAGGTGCGGCGGCTCGCAGTGTTCGGGCGAAGCCGCCACTCTGCAGCTGGCGTGAGGAATGTTGGCAGAGCCCAGCGTTCCTCCCCAGACTGCCGCTTTATTGACCGCTGATGACATTCCGGCTGTCTGCAACAGATAAGAGCTTCTATCTGAACCCTGAGCAGCAGAAGACGAGTAGACGAGGAGGTGGAGAGAAGAAACGCACTCTGTCTCCAAACCAGCGAGGAGAACCTGGAGGAGCAAAGTGTGAGACTGCAGGTCGAGTCAACAGCTGCACCGTCCAGTCAGAACTTCGCATGCTACAGCTGTGATCCCCTCGTATACGTGACGGCGGAGCCAGAGGCCGTCATTCTCCGAACACACGGAACCACAGGAAGTTTACTCTTCCACCGCTCCTCCCTGACGTCAGAAGAGAATCACCTTCACATTCACTCTGTCGCTGTAAACTTGTTACTGTCAACTGAAGAATCACAACATACTCATCCATACTTAACATGTTTCAGCAGATTAAGGTCCCGTGTGTTTGCACTGTGACTGCAAGGACCCAACAGAAAGACGTGATTGGCCGGTTGGTATCACTTGACACCAAACCGCCTTCTTGCTTCCTTTTGTGTAAATGTGGTGTTCAGGCTACGTGAGCCTAAAACTGTGAAAACTTTGAGCGACACAGGGATTGTTGGCTTCTTGTTTGTAGGTGGCTTGGCTCTGACGATGGGGAGTCGCAGAACGTCTCCTGGCAACCGTCACTCTTCGGTGTCTTAAAATTCAATGACTTTTGCTGATCCTTGTGACTGTAGCAACCTGCTGACTGAACTCTTATCTTTATGCCTATTTCAATCTGATTATGTCATTAGAGGAAAATCAGTTTTTTACCTGAAATGGACCAGAGTCCAAGTTTTAACATGCGGGTAAATGTTCTGATCGATTTCATCACACACACATTTAAACAAATGCTTCAACAAATTTTGCCACGCACACGCGACAATTGGGGTGTGTTATTGAATTCTTGATTTTTAAGCTATTTCCAATACAAATGTAATCGTTTTGAAGGATTTTCAATAGAAGCGCTGAAGCAGAAAATGAGACTTTCAAGAGAAAATAAGACTTTCAGGACAGAACAACAGATGTGTACAAAGCAGGAGACATGTGGACTCACCCGAGTGCACGAAGTAGGCCAGGTAGAGATCCAGCTCCTTAACCGAAACTCCAATATGGTGCGGCTGCACGCACAGGCTGGGGTTCGAGCACTGCGGGGACTTAACCAGCCGCTCGCCGTCAGTACTTTCGAGGGGAATCCCTTTGAATAAAATCACCATGACCAGGTCCAGCCTCCACACTTTGTCCGCCTGACGCAGGCAGTCGATCCTCCTCATCTTGCCCTTCTGGTCGGGGTTGGACAGCACGCAGCACGGCGCCTTCTTCCCCGTCACCGTCAGCACAAAATCCTCCCTGAACTCGGGCCGGATGTCCTTGCGCAGCTTGGCCAGGAGGCGCGAGGCCCACTTCTGCTTGACCTCGGGCTTCTCGCCCAGCAGCTCATCCTTCACGGCGCGCTCCTCCTCCTTGGACATGCGCTTCTCGTGCTTCTTGAAGTACTTCCTCTTGCGGGCCTGCAGGTTGAACCACGTGTAGGCGAAGGCCCGGACGTGGGGCAGCAGGGCCTCAATGAAAGGATGGAACTCATCCTGTGGGCGGAGGAGAGAGAGGAACAAGTGGGCAAACGTTACTCAAGTGACGTTACAATACTGCACATTAGAAAAAGTCAAAGTACTGAAGTTGTACGTCAGAAAATACTTGTGGACATGAACAAATTTACTGAATACACAGAAAGAATGACATGATGACAATGATATGAACAGGACACACAAGCGCGCGATGCATTGTGGGGATTCTCCCTGATGGAAAAGGCTGCAGGGTGTTTGCACCCCCCTCCCCCAAACACCCAGAAACCACCAGGAAAACCAGGAAAACTCACTTCAGTGCAACAACATCCAGAGCCTGAGGACATAGACCCAACACTCAGAGGAAATTCAGACAGCCAACAGACGAAGGACAGAAAGAAAGAAAGAAACGTCGAAGCTCTGTCTGTTCGTTTGTTTTGCTGTGTGGACAAATGAGCGACGAGCTAAATGTGCTAATGTGACGACGCCTAAATGAAGGCCACAGCTCCTCACGACTCATTTAGGACTCGTACATGAACTCTTAGGACTTGTGACAAGAGCTCAGTTAGCTGCAGCATGGCGACTAGTTCAGGGTGTGTGACTCTCCTGTGTTGCTAACAGTGAGCTCTGTTAGCTGCAGCAGAGCGCCATTAGCATCAACAGATTAAACAGAGAGGAAGTGCAGGAAGCGTTTAGACGGGAATCTTAGCGTCTTTTCAGAGGCGCCGCACTCTGGATCCATACGTAACAGCCGAGCGTTAGCAGCAGCTGCGTGCGTTCGCTCCGCCGCCTCTGAATGTGGCGCATTGTTTGTTTTTGGAGACGATCCAGGATAACGGATTCATCTCCTGAACGCCTCCGGCAGCCCGAACACAGCCGGAGAGACCAGGAGGGAGCTGGGAATTCTGACTGCTGCATGCATGATAACGGCCCTGATCCCACTGAGTGTGTGTGTGTGTGTGTGACTGATTGAGGGTGTGAGTGTGAGTGCGTGAGGGTGTATGTGAGTGTGTGTGAGGGTGAGTGTGAGTGTTTGTGTGAGTTTGTGTGAGTGTGTGACTGATTGAGGGTGTGAGTGTGGGTGTTTGTGTGTGTTTGTGTGTGTGTGTATGTGAGTATGTGTGAGTGTGAGTGAGCGTGTGTGCGTGCGTGAGTGTGTGAGAGAATGAGTGCGTGTTTGTGAGTATGTGTGTGAGTGTGTGTGAGTACGTGTGTGAATGTGAGTGCGTGTGAGTATGTGTGAGTGTGAGTGTGACTGAAAGTGATGGTGTGTGTGTGAGTATGTGTGTGTGTGTGTGAGAGAGAGAGAGAGAGAGAGAGAGAGAGAGAGAGAGAGAGAGAGAGAGAGAGAGAGAGAGAGAGTGAGTGAGGGTGTGTATGAGAATGTGCGTGTAAGAGAGGCAGGTTATTGGATAGAAAGCAAATCATATGATCAGAGTAATCTGAGTGCAGTTTGTTCTTGTTAACGTCAATCAGATTATGAGGTGGCACTTTTATTCTGGAACCTGCTGCTCTTTGTGCAGTAATAAATCAGCAGGGGGACACATGTGTCCGTACCTGGTGTCCTCAGGTTTCCATCCCTCACCTAATCAGTCACCTAATCTCTCTTAATCTAAGCGCCGTTTGTTTTTCTTGTCAGAATTAATCAGATTATCACACTGGGATCAAGAGGGATGCACCTTGTTCATTTGTCTTTGAGGTAAATGAGATTTGAGACGAAGGTTGCACTTCATTCTGTTAAATCTGTCAAACTAAATGGATTCATTCAGATGACGGGTTTGTTGGGTTTTTTTTTGCAGTGTTTCCACTTCAGGAGACAAAACCTGTCCTCACATGTTCGGCTGTTAAAACCGGCTGAGCCTCGTAATCCCTTTTAATCTGAAATGCAGCTTCCTCTGGTTGACTGAAATGCGTCAGAATGATTCAAATTTTGACAGTTAAATTCTGCTCTTTATTCTGCAGACACCCTGAAGTGTGCCAGGACGGGCCGCCGGCTTCAGGGAGGTCAGAGGTCAGATCTGCCGCGTTCCCGCCTCAGCGAGAAACGTCCTGACGAGAAGTCTCCTCACATTTACGGCTTTAAAACCTTTCTCCTGACAGCTGAGTCGCATAATCCCTCTTAATCTCAGTGCGGTTAGTCAGACTAAATCAGATTATCGCGCTACAATCCTAAAACAGGCACTTTGTCTCTAGGAATTTGGTCAAATAAGATCATAGCCTGGTAGCCGTGAATGACGCGTATTAGTCGTCTTTTTTTTTGGTCCCCCCCGGCAACTCACACGCCGCCCCCCCCCTGCACCTTGGTGACAGATGTAATGGGCTCCACATAACAGGCCTGTAACAACAACCCTGTGAATAGACGCCATTTAGGGGTAATAATGCTAATCCCTCCACTCCGTCTACACACACACACACACACACACACACAGAGGGAATTATCGGCATGGCGCTCGGCCTCTGCGGGCTGAACCACGGCCCGTTCAGCTGACAGGGCAACGGTTGAGTCACAGAGAGGTCAGTGTTAAGGGTTAGTGACGGAGGAAGAGGAAGACGGGGAGAGAGAGGAGGACGGCACCACAAAAAACACACACAAGCCGCACACACAGCAACTATCGCCTCAAGATTTGAGGATCTGGTCGGGCAAAAACAACTTTATTGCCTCACAAAACCTCAAATCTATAAATAATGACTTTGATCAAAGCTTGTTTCTGCTCCATTCAGATGGTTTAAACCACAGAAGCTCAAATCAAAGCTGCTGGAAGCTCCGTGATTTACACCTCGCGGCTCAATAGCGTAAACACCGGTTTCAAGGCCTCAGACGTTTCGGATCAGAACAACGAACCGACAGAACCGAGCGCATCCGCAACCTGTCAGGTTCCAGCTCCATCTCGTCTCTGACGCAAAGAGCTTTAATGTGAAACGTGCCTCAGATTGCACAGAAAGAAAGAGATTGATTCTCTTTTAATCAGAACCAGGATGCCGCTCGATTCTGGAAGATTCTTTCCCGTTTGGTGGTCTAGTGATCTGCTTTCCGTCAGGTCGTTCACACTCACTCTGAAATCAGCAAATAAAACCTGGAAAGCAGCGAGAACGCGACTGGATATTGGAGTTTTAAGGCTTCACCATTCCGAGCCAGGTTTCAGGATCGCTGGCCTGATAAGATCATTTTCCTTTTTAAACGAGTTCACAAGAATTCCTGTTTTTGCTGTCAGGACAGTGGCGGCCTCACGGACACAAACACTCCAGTGTTTCTCCAGCTGCTTTCGTTTCTCTTTGGATCGGGAGATTTGCCAGGTTTTCCTCCACAAAACAGAGTTCAGCTGACAACTGATTCCAAAATCACATCATCTGGGCCGATATTCCTGAAATATCATTTTGAACAATAGGTTTGTGAGACCACAATGTTTGCTCCCATTTTAAGGAAAAGTATCTGAAGCAGCATCATGGGATTACACACACACACCTGCAGTGGGACCAAACACACTGATATCTATGAACAGTTTGTGACAATATCTAATTTCAGCTCAATTTTCAGTGATCGGGAATTTTGCCAGGAAATCACAGGATTCAACGGAGAAGCACGAGAGAGTTCCCGTCCAGACAAAGCAAAGCGTCACTGAAAGACGCGGATATCGAGATTTGAAATTCTGAAAAATCACCTGAGTCATACAGTTTGAGCCTTAAATCACAATCTGCATTTAACCATTTGTGTGCCAAAGGGTTTGAGGAACAACGTTTGATCCCGTTTTTTCCTCTCTTTCAGGGTGGGAAAGAGCAGTTGAAGACGCATTTAGAGCAGACATTGGATTACACACACACACACACACACACACATACGCACAAAACCCGGTGACATTACTGCCAACAAAATAATGCTTTTCTTAACATTAACATAACATTGCATCCTCATGTGCTGCTCTGGGTGAATTCAAACAGGAGGTGATGGTGTCAAACTGAAGAACGAGTCGAGAAAAAGCAGCAATAATCTGCAGCAGTCACACTCAGATCAGCACAAAGCAGAGCGCCTCTAAGTCTCCCCTCTATCTCCCTCTAGACATTAAATAATACAGCAATAAATCCAATCATTTTCCAATTATTACAAATAAATACATATCATTTATATTATTTTTGGTGTCATTTCAGTGAGCTTTCTTTTTTTTAAAGGAAGACCCAGATTTTGGTATTTGTAATTTCTTATTTATCACCTTTTCTAATGAAAGACGACAGCTTTTAAATGATCTTCTACACATGCAGAAATTAAATTAAACATAAGACAAATTTATATCAAAATCTATATCAATGATGATTTTTTTGTGCACGAATATTGAAATTAACATGAAACCCTGTTTGCTCTGTTTGATTGAGGTTTAAGTAAAAGTGTGAAGATCAATCCTCAACATGGTTTCACCTTTGATCCTGACCACACACACTCACACACATCTGTGCTTCATTAGCAGATACAATCTACCACAAAGTGATTTTCAACTAAATAATTCACTGCGTTGTCACGCTGTCACGTCTGAGCTGAAATTAAAGAGAATACATTTAGATTTTCCTCTGAGTTTGCTGTCACCTCAGATCACCCCCCACACAAACACTCAGGCTGCACGGAGGTGATTTCACCTCCTGCAGGCCTGCGTGCGCGCGGCTCTACTGAGGCCCGAATCTCAGATCATCTCATTCTCTGTGATGTGACTTCAGGTCCTGCAGCTCTCGCCCTGCGTCAGGCTGCACCACCAACACACCACACACACACACACACCCCCACATACACACACCAACACTCCTCCACACACACACACAAACACTCCTTCAAACACACCAACACAGCGCCCACGAATGCTTAGAGCCCATCATCACATCAGATGAATGAGTGCATGCGCCAGTTTCCCTCAAACTAAAATTTACGGTCTTCATCTCCAGTCCAGCTTGAATCTATCAACAAACACTCAGACCAAAGCTGGACATGTTGGCGTGTTGATGGACTGAGATCTTAATTTTAACCGCAATATTAAAACAATTAGAAAATCAGCCGAAACACAAGGACGAATATAGGATAAAAGCCAGGGTGCGTGAGTGTGTGTGTGAGGCGTGAAGCTACGGTCAGAACCTGCTTGGTCAGAACCTGCCGGGTCAGAACCTCTGGGCTCATCGTCTGCTCCTCAGCTTCAAACCAAACACGGTGAAGCAGTTTCACATTTTTATGCAGCAAATTAATGGAATAAACTTCCACTTTAAAATTGAGACTTTAAACTTTGCTGTTTGCCAAAGTGTTTAATAATTTTGGGGCTGTTTTACTTTTATAAAAAAATGTTTTACATTTCCTTAACTTGCTGTTTTTTACATCGTCTTTGTATAAAATTAATTAATAATCTCTTTGCTTTTCATTAAGTTAATTTATTTGTGTTTTATCGTTTATCTCGCCGCTTCTGTGATTAAACTGGAAATCTAAAAGCTACAGGAAGAGAAAATGTTTTTTTTAAACTTCAGATGAACAAAATGTTTCGATGCGTAAATATAAACCACTTTATGCTTGAATGATGTCAGCAGTCGCATTGATATTTCGGGCGGACCGGGACCCGGAACGGACCGAGACCCGGAGCGGGACCGGGATCCGGAACGGGGCGGGAGCTGCGAGCAGACTGGCCGAGCAGCGGGAGCCTGGACCCGGGCTGCTTTACGAGGAGCAGCCGGTGTCCGGGACGGCAGCCGACAGCTTCAAGCTTCATGCACACACACTCAAACACACTCACACACTCTCACACACACTCACGTCAAACTACAGTAACATTCTGTGGCGGGTTAAATGCAAAAACGGAAGCGGTAGAATTGATCGCGCACGGACAGATTTGGGAGAGCAAATTGTGGAGCGCGGGCCGCCATGTGCCGGAGCGGAGAGACGGAGAGGGACGGAGGCGGCGGAGCGAAGCGGCGCCGCACACACACACACACACATACACACACACAGACACACTCACGCTGCATGAGGCTGCGGAGGGAAGAGCGGTGAAGAATTAAAAAGTTTACAAAGTTGACTTACCTGTGTGAGACATAGCGGAGAATACATATCTGATGATCTAATCTTAGATCTGGAAGGTGTGTGTGTGTGTGTGTGTATGTGTGTGTGTGGGTTACTGTAACTCCAGACTGCCTGTTGGTGTGTGTACGTGTGTCAGCGTGTGTGCGGCCGCGTGCACCTAGTGGGTGTGTGTATGTGTGTGTGTGTGTGTAAGTGTGTGTGAAAAAGGGGGAAGAACAGAAAAAAGGAAAAGAGAGAGAGAGAGAGAGAGAGGGGAACACAGAGCCCTCCTTTAGCCGCCGCCGCTTTCACATTTCCAGGCAGAGCTGATCTTTGACCCCGCCTCGGGTTACATGTACTGTCCGGACCTGTTAGAGGCCCTCCGCCGGGGAGCGCACAACTTTGAGCCCAGACAGGAAGAACATCTCCAACAAGCGGAGAAAAGTCCCGGAAAACTGCAAAAAAGGAGCAAAAAGAATCACAGGGACGCCGGGCGCGGTGCTGCTGCTGCTGCCGGCGGGGCTGAAGGCGAGAGCGGCCGGTGTCGCTGTTGCTGCCGGACGGTGTGAAGCTCCGAAACGTCCCGAAAGTGCATTTCACAGCGACTCTGTGAGTGTTGGGGAACCGCGCGGACCGGCGGCCCTTGGCAGCATGTCTGTCCGTCCTGCGGTGCGCTCTGGCCGGCTCGAGGCGGTGCGGCTCCTCGGTGCTGGCACGGGACGGAGGGAGGGAGGGAGGGCGCGGTGCAGCGGGAGCAGCGGCGAGGGGGAGAGGGACGATCTGCCGAGGAAGAAAGGAAACGGACGGGATCCCTGAGCTGCCAGGCGGACGCCTCGCTTCGAGAACAACCGACAGCTGCTTTCCGTTAATTTATCTCCACCGGGAGGAGCCGGTGAGGGGGAGAGAGTCGGTGTAGTGTCCGGGACGCAGAGAGGAGCGCCGCCACTCGCTGCTCTGAGCCGCTCCGTGTGCCGGGACCTCCGCACTCTCCAGCCCGGGAATATACGTCGGTGTGCGGCTGTGGGCTGTGCGCACTGACCCTGCAGAGCCCAAACCGATCACAAGCTCTGGTTATCGATCAGTTCCCACCCCTGTCCCAAAAATATCGATCCTCCGCTTTGCAGTTCGGGGGGGAAGTAGAGTCCCGTGGCGCCGCTGCTGAGTGGCTCCGCTGCTCGGCCGCGTGGAGACCAAACTGATCAGACGGGAGGATTATTGATTGTTATTGATCAGCCGACACGATGTGGAAATGTGTCCGCGGCTCTGATTCGCTGAGGTTTTCACTGCGCGGGTGAAAACTTAAAGAGGAACATTTGGGTTTCACGTTTTACGCATAAAGTGGAATTAATCCGTCAACGAGCAGGTTTGCTGCGGCGGCGGCGGCGGAGCGCAGCGGGAGCGGAGCGCGTTTCTCAGGGAGCAGCTGAAGTTGTGGCCGCGCTGCTTCTCCGCCAAACTCGTGTTTGTGCTCAAGTTTGGATCAACCCACAGACTGAGCGCGTCTGTGCTCTGCGCTCAGTCACGTTCACGATCACTCACATCCACGGAGCGGAGCGGCTTTCTCTCTCTCTCTCCCTCTCTCTCTCTCTCTCTCCCTCTCTCTCTCTCCCCCGTCACCTCACGGTCCCTCTGCGGAGCTCCGCCGCAGGAAAACAGCGTATCGTTCAAATCAGTCCTAAGCATCAGCATCAGAGCTGCTCCGCAAACACGCACCAACAAACAGGTTGAATCGGCCCAGTAAGAGGCTGAGAGCCGCTCAGGGAGCCGCACATCCACACACACACACACACACACACTTTCATCAAGTACATTGAAGTCAAAGTTCTGCCTATTTAAAAACTTCATAACAAGGGATATTCTCTTCATTATGACTTAAGCTGTTTTTCCTCTAATAAAGGCGGAGCCTCGGGCCTGCAGCAATGTGACCTCTGACCCCTGACTCACTAACATATAACCATGTTCATGATGTGATTCATGACTAATGTGCTCAGAACAATAAACTACATAATGATCCATGTGTGGAACAAACCGCTGGCAGGAAACATTTAATGAACCAAACGCTCCAAATATTCAAATGAAGGCAGCTCATTTATTCAGATTGAACTTGTAAATGCACTAAATAAACGTAGATAAGTATTCAGTATGCAAAGTAAATGTACCCATTCTGTATTAAAGTACTGGTGCTATAGGATTTGTACCCAGGCAGTATTTTAAAGTACATTCATGCACATACTACTACACTGACACCTCTTTGCTTCTCTACGTCTCAGAGGGAAACACCCTCTCTCTCTTTACTGCAGTACATTCATCTGACGGCTTCAGGATTCAGGTTTTACTTACTTAAGACGGAAAATAATGTAGTACTGGAGCCCAGTACAGTGTTAAAGTACTGCTTATACATAACACGTCACTAATTCAACTTCTTTATTTTGCTTCTTCTTTTGCTTACTGTGCCACTTTTAACGTAGTATTTTAACTCTGCAGTACTGCTCATTTGTAATTTGATAAATCCTCTGAATGTCTTTTTCTGCTGACTTATTAGTTAATTATTCATCCTGTTCTTTTATTTATTTATTTATCAGTTCATTGTGTGTTTTGTCTGTAAACCTGTACATTTAGGCCACCGTATAAACGTAAAGGAGTAAAAAATACAATATTTGTATCTGCAAAGTACAGAGAGGCAGGGACACTCTGAAGAGCCAGCGCCCCCAGGATGTACTTCAGTAAACACACTTTGTTAATTCCCTTAATTTGTGCCGTGTTTCAAAGTGAACAGGAGGTTGAGCTCGGAGTGAAGGAACAGCGCCCCCTAGGACACTCAGCTGCTGCTCTGAGCTCGAGAGATCTCAAGAGGAAACTCATCACACGTTTCACCACATACCTCATGTTGAATTAGGTTTAAACAAGATATCATCAGAATAAGAGCTAGATGAAGTGCTCAGGACTCTGATCTGTGCAGGGTTCATTTAGTGAAAAAGCTCCAAAAGCAAGACAACCCAAAGTTTGTGTCAGAATAAAAGCTGTAAAACCATACAACTACTTTTAAATTTAAACAAATGTAAACCTTATTTCAATGGCGGCAAACCTGTGCATCACAGTATTTCCACAATATCTGACCCCTCTACTACAGCAAGAAGAGAAAACTACAACAACCCTGTGGTAATGTGGTAATGTCCACAGCGACGAGCAGATGAGCGAATCACAGCCAAACAGTGGTGATATGGCCCTACAATGACATTTAAAACACTATAAAGGACAATAAAGGAACTATAAACCAGCCACTGAACACCACAGACACTCTATAAAACCTGCCTGACCCACAAAGCATGCTGGGAAAAGGCTTCAGCCCCCCCGCCACACTGAAAAGCTTAGAAAACAGATGGATGGATACCATTAAAGAACCAAAAACACCATAAAGTCTATAAAGTCCTTGTTGACTTCTGCAGACACGTGAAACCAAACTGGAGCTTATAGACACGATACAAGCCACACACTTATGTCCTTATGACTTATGTCCCCGTAGGATGATTAAAGACAGTCAAACACTACAAACAGCAAGAAGAGTGTGAAGTACAACGACAGCCTCACCACAGAGTACTGCACTATCACATACTTGATGGAATATAATAGGAATATCATAGGGATACTGTACCACAAAATACAATCAACTGACCACACACACACACACACACACACACACACACACTGAAGTCCCTGGAGCAACATTAGAAAATGTTATAGGAACATTAAAGGAGGTGAAACACTATAATGGAGAATAAATCTATAAAACACATCATCCTTATGTTCTCCTGCAGGTATAGTATGTGTATATTAATGCACAATAAACGGACTAATGAGTACAACTGCTTCTTCAGAGTGATTGTAAGTTATTTAAAGTGATCTAAATGAATAAAGCAATGTTATATATTCTCTGTATATCATTTAGAAAAAACGTTTTGAGAATAATATAGGAACACCACAGAGGGGAAAATATCACATTATTATGCAGTAAACTCTACATTAAGTAGCATAAACGCACCATTAATGCCAGATAAGCGTTCAAGAGTCTCAAATGTATTATCACGTACAACATGGATCATGTAGATATATTATAGGTTCATTTTATGGTGGATTTAGTAATCAGCCAATCAGAGGCAACGACATAACAGTCATGTTCCCTGAAAGCTTCTGATTGGTCAAGAGGTCCTGGTTTGAAAAAGCAGCGGCGAGTTGGATTGGACAGCAATTTAATTAATTAATTGATTAATCTCTCGTCACGTACGCGCACAATAAGTAGACAGACAAACAGACAGGCAGACAGACAGACAGGCAGATAGGCAGGTAGGTAGGTATCTAGATAGATAGATAGATAGATAGATAGATAGATAGATAGATAGATAGATAGATAGATAGATAGATAGATAGATAGATAGATAGATAGATAGATAGATAGATAGATGTTCATACTTGCGTACCATTGCATTTGTTAAAAGTGAAGTTGTTAAAGTTTGAGCGCAGCAGAGTCTGACTGAGTCAATCACAAATTACTTCAACATCATTAAATAATTACTGATCGCTAATCCATAAAAACAGAGAGTTTGGCTGCGGTCCAGCTGCTCCCTCTGTTTGCTCGGTTCGGTTCGGCTCTCGGACTTGGCAGAAGTTGGATTCCGGCTGTCAGGCTCCGCTGCTCCAGTTGTTTATCTCCACATTTGCTATGCAGCTGTTTGCACACAGGACCTCCTGCTCTTCCTCTCCTTCCTCTTCCTCTTATCCTCCTGGAGCCACATAACCCGGTTCGGCCCGTGCGGGATGGAACAGCGCGGCGCGGCTCCTGCAGCAGCCGGCGGGCAGCGCTTAGAGGCGGGGAGGAGTCGAGGAAGCTGCCGACTATGCTGCTGCTTGTTACGCGCACATGGGGCCGAGAACAGCGCAGTGCGTGAGAGAGAGGAAGAGTGCTGCCGGTGCAGATGTGAAGACAGGAGAGGAGAGGAGAGGAGCAGAAGGAGAGGAGAGGAGAGGCGAGGCGAGGGGAGAGGAGGAGAAGGAGACGGAGAGGAGAGGAGAGGAGAGGAGAGGAGACTGTGTGAGAGAGAGTGTGTGTGTGTGTGTGGTGGAGTGGTGAGCTGTTCCCCCTATCACCCTTTGACCCCAGGGGTTAGGGTTATGGGCTCCAGCAGGATCCACAGGTTTAGAACACAGAGGGACTATAACTCTTAATCTTAGTCTTCATCAAGACAAAACCAAAAAGCACAAACAGGTGTAACATGGTGATGATGTCACTATCACAGCCTGAAACCTCTACTGACCGTCAAAGAGACTCAGTGAGGAAAGTGAAGTTCTTGTACATTTTCTCTTGAAGTTCTTATATTGCAGCTGTTTGTCAAGAGCTTTATCAAAATAAATCTGCCAACACAGCGGCGACCCAGCCAGACTCTCAGACACACCCCTCTCCAGACCAGACCCTCAGACACACCCCTCTCTAGGCCAGACCCTCAGACACACCCCTCTCCTGGCCAGACCCTCAGACACACCCTCTCCCAGTCCGACCCTCTCCCGGCCCAATCCCCTTCCAGGCCCACCCTGTCCCGGTCCGACCCCCTTCCTGGGCCACCATCCCCCAGCCGGACCCCCTCCCAGCCCATTCCCCTCCCAGGCCCTCCCTATCCCGGTCCAATCCCCTCTCGGGTTTCTCCCCGTCGCTCTGAGCTCGGAGTCATCTGAGGTTAATGAACAGAAGCTTTTATGTTAATAGAAAGACAGCCGGCGTGATTTAACAAGACAATCCGCAGATTTACTTCACTCAAATACTTTGCAGGCTGCGGCGCCACGCTATTATTTAGCTAAACAACATCCGAGCCATGAAGGTCAAGACAAAGAGACGCTAATTAGATTACAGCAATTAAATCGGCTTTTCAATATGATCAATAATCTTAATGTGTGATCACGGATTACAGTGTTCACCGCACAGCGACGCCTTTCACAGGAGAGCCAATCGGCTGTGTGATCAATCATTTCAGCCGCAGGACACAGCACAGCAACACAGCAACACAGCAGCCGCGTCTCACTGCACCTGTGAGAGCCTCCTTTTCCCGACCAGTAGGTGGCAGCACCAGACGACGCTTCACCAACTGTCGACGTATAGAGAACAAAGTAACAGCAGAAGGAGGCAGGATGGCGTGATTGGTCATCAGCAGCATGTGATACACAAATGTTACTTCATGTTTCTGACACGTACGGACCTGCAGGTTCAGACTACAGACCCCTAAACATGTGTACACTTTGAGGATTGGGTTATTTTGTTTCCCACCTGTATTTCGACATGGAGGATGTGATTGGTCCATCGGTTTCGTGCAACACTGAAATGTTGCACTTCTTTCTCGGTTTTGTGTGAATGTGGCCGCAGAGTGAAAGTTCAGGCTGCATAACAATAAAAATGTGTCAACTAGTAACGAGTATTTGTGGCATTTCTTCACTTCCTGTCAGTCAGTCAGCGAGTCAGGTGATGTGGTTCTTTCTTATTGGCTACAGACTTGTGAACTGGCCTCCTTGTTGTCAGAATACGGGTGGGAAACAACAGAATCTATCCAGGGCGCCTAAGACAACTGCAGCTACGCTCACATTCCAGGCTGAAGATTACCAAATCCAATTTTTTTCCCCAAATATGAACAAGTATGAACACACCTAATCAGATTTTTCACGGCGTTCTCGATCTGATTCGTGTTTGATCTGCGGCTACCTGAAACGTGTCTGTTTATCTAAATGAATTTGTGCTTAAGACGACAAACATGGCTGGAGTTTCACTAATGGATTAAATAAGAAAAGAGGAAGACACAGTGGTGAGTAAACGAGACGGGAGGGTTTAATGTCTACATAAATTATTTACTGATAATCACCTAATTTATATTAATCACATGTATTGATCCAAGTGGGGGAGGGGAGGGGCTGATCCACAGCAGCACAGAAACAAGCAAAAGAGAAGAAGAGAAGGAGGAGAAGCAGGAGACACAAAGCCATTATACTATGTGCTGGCATTATATGGTATTACATCATTATGATATATCACTTTAAAGTAACTGTAGCAGTTTTAAATAAGTTTTATCACTAAATGTAATATATCATTATATTAACAGTACCAATAATAATTTGTATAAAACAGTAGAAAGAGTCATAAGTGGTGCAAACGTATTTAGGTTGCACTATTTTATAATTGTGTAGTACTGTGAACTAACTACATAGTAGTATAATGGTACTTTAAGTCCTGGTGCAGATTTCTGAGATATTACTATGGAGTCATTGTGTTTTACTGCAAAGGCATTCAATTAAATATGCTTTGTAGTACAATAGTGCATTTAAGTGCTGTGAAGTACTTAAGTAGTACTGTGAGGTAACTGTACTGTCTGACTGAAGTGAAAGCAAAGCTACATTTGAAATCCAGGCTGAGGCGCCATCTAGAGGCCACAGAGCAGAACTACAGGCGATCTCTGCAGCACGAACGAACACTGCATGCATATGATTGTGTGCGCTTGTGTGTGTGTGTGTGTGTGTGTGTGTGCGTGTGCGTGTGCGTGTGTTTGTGCAGAGTGTTCAAATGACCGCAAATAGTAAAAAACATTTATCTACATTTACAGAAATACTTTATTAAAATGCTTTTTGGCTTGAGGTGTTTGCGTGTTGACTGCGATGTTTAAAACCAAATAATGTATAATATAAAAGATCTTGAAAATATTAGCAATGTAATATATCTGGAAAATGTAGTTAATTTGCAAAACAATACTCACTAAATTAACTAAATTATATTCAAACATTAAAATCTGACAAAATCAAATGAAACTAAACTGATTCTACATTATTTTCAGCTTCTTTAATTATTAATTTACTAATATTTGGTCTCATGAACACAGGAATCAAACACATGAAACACTTCAATAAAATCTGTTTTTAACGACACATCGACACTCTAATTTATTTTTCAATTAATTACTTTATACACAGTATATATATATATAAATATATAACTATAATTGAATTAACATATTTCTTTATTAATTAATAATTACAAACTGACAATTGTAGAATTCATTATATAATAATAATATATCATAGTGTTATGCAAATTCATATATTTGATCAGATTATATAGTTACCAACCAAACTACAATTATCAATGAAAGAGATGTAAATTAATCAGATCAGTGCCAGAATATAAATGTGGATGCTGAAAAAAATTCACTTACATTCCCATTAAATGAATATAAGACTTACTTTAGGTTACCTATGTGAAATCGAGGGAGAGAGCGGGGGAGAAAGAGAGAGAGAGAGAAAGAGAGAGAGAGGGAGAGACAGAGAGAGACTGAGAGAGCGAGACAGAGAGAGAGAGAGAGAGAAAGAGAGAGAGACAGAGAGAGACAGAGAGAGAGCGAGACAGAGAGAGGGAGAGAGAGAGACAGAGTCTCCTGAGGTTTCACACACACACACAGCCACACACACACTTTCTCAGGATTTTATCTTGAACTTCTACAAAGTCATAAACAACAACAAGATGTTCAATCATGTGACCTCGGCTGGTCAACACCCAAACGCGACCTTGAATGCATCACAGACTGAGACGCAGGTTACAACCCAAACTAAGACGACATACGTGAGCGGAGACTCAACATGGAACACGGATGTCACCATGGAGACGGGCAGCTTGGGCCAAAATATGCAGGACCACAGGGTACAGGATGGAGAGAGAGAGAGAGAGAGAGGGGGAGAGGGAGAGAGAGAGAGAGAGAGAGAGAGAGAGAGGGTGAGAAATTGTGAGACAGTGTTGAAGAATAATAGTTTAAAAGGGAATAGACATATGTGTGCGTGTGCGTGTGCGTGTGCGTGCGTGCGTATGTGTGTGTGTGTGTGTGTGAATCAAAGCGGAAGGGAAAAAGTGAAAATGAATGTGAAATGTGAGTGTTTCTAAAAGAGAGTGAAACAGAAACAGGAAAAAAGATGAAAAAGTGTGTGTGTGTGTGTGTGTGTGTGTGTGTGTATGTGTGTGTGTGTGTGTGTGTGTGTGTGTGTGTGGAGGTGGGGGATGGGGGCTCCACCTGCTCCCACTGAGCTGCTGCCAGGCTGGAGATGAGCCAAGCACCGGGTCTGAACCAAGCCACCACCAAGCTCGCACACCCAGAGAGAGAGAGAGATGAAGGAGGAGGAGAAGGAGGAAGACAGTGATGTAGTAGAAGAATAAGGTCAGAACCAGGGAGAGAGAGAGAGAGAGAGAGAGAGAGAGAGAGAGAGAGAGAGAGAGACTAAAAATGAGACAAAGAAGCAAGCGGAGAGGAGGAAAGAATTGATTCCTTTACCAAAATAAAACTGAAATCACTCAGAGCTCAAACATTTCTCTCAAAGTCTCCATAACAACCAAAACCTGCATCTCTGTCTCCATTTGACCTTTATTATCTGACCTCTTGACCTTGACCCCCCATAGTAACCTGAATGGCCTTTCCCTTTATTAGTTCAGGAGATCTGAATGTAAATCAATAATCAATACTGTGTGATCTGTTGTGGATGGAGCTCTGTAGCAGCTGAAGATCCAATTAAACTGTTTGCCCTTTACTGAATCAGCACTCGGCTCTGTCTGGATACATAGAGCTCCTATCTGAAGATGATTTTATGACCATCACATCCAGATCCTACTGATCCGGATCCAGATCCTACTAATCCAGATCCTACTAATCCAGATCCTACCAATCCAGATCCTACTAATCCAGATCTTAATGATCCAGATCCTGCTGATCCAGATCCAGTGGTAGAGAGTGTTTTGGTCTGAAAGCTGCTGCATCTCTGCTGCATCTCTGCTGCCATCTAGTGGTGACCTAATGTTAACACAGGACAGTCTGATTGGTTGTCTATGGATTAAAATGAATGTTTAACATATGGAATAACTTTAAAACTACAAACAGCATCTTCCTCAAAATCTACTATATTGTTCCTCTCCATAAAATTTAATACAAATCTGTCCACAAATCTTTGAGGCCATTTATTTCTGTAAACACGATGAAACACAAACACACAGACTTTATCACCAATGAGAGAAACCAGAAGCTTTGCGTCTCCGTCTCTGGTGAGGACACGTTTCTTCTTTTAGTCTGGGGCTGGAGGATATGAACTGGATTGCTGTGGCAACCGGCTTGACTAACGTTCCCAGACAGACTCATGAGAAAGCATTATTTTTTTGTCACCCACATTCTGACATGAAGGCAGCAGCACAGACGCCTGTGGCCAATAGGAGGAGCCACGTCACACGAGAAAGAGGCTCAAAACGTTTAAGATTACAGATACGTTTGGGTGAAGGTGCAACACGCCCACGACCTCATAGGAATCCATCAATAACACACACACACACACACACACGCACACACACATCTTGTGTGTGTTTGGCATTCAACGACAGAAAAAGCTGAGAAGCACCAGACCGCTTGAAGAAGACAACGAAGAGGAAGATAAAGAGGAAGGAGCAGGATTTGGGTTTCAAACCGTCTCCGAGCCGGCGGCGATACAAACCACACTCATCTTCAAAACTCAGCACAGGGTTGGGTCAAGTCTGTGTGTGTGTGTGTGTGTGTGTGTGTGTGTGTGTGTGTGTTTGTGTGTGTATGTGTGTGCGTGTGCGTGCGGGAACAGCAGAAGAAGAAGAGGATGAAACAGGAAGGCGGTTGTGTGGTGAGGAGGCAGAGTGAACAGATGGCCTGGCACAGCGTGGGGAGAGGCCGGAACCCCCCCCCCCCCCTCACACACACACACCCTGACCGACTTTCATTGATGAACGTGTGTGTGTGTGTGTGTGTGTACACAACACGTGTTAGACACATATGCCATCGCAAAATATTATTTAGAACAGCACCACCCCAACTATTTTAAGCTCTCACATACACACATATGCTCACACACACACACACACACACACACACACACACACACACACACACACACACACACACACACACACACAGTAAAAGGTTTCAGCTGTGAAAATGTTGGAATTCAATGAGCTCACGAAATGGTAAAATGATGAGATTCGGCTCTGGTTCATTCTCTTGTTAATTTATGGAAAGGTTATCAATTATTACAAACCTGAACTAACCAAATACACAAAATAACAACCAGAGTGACAACAGATGAATTGCAGGAGCGACCACTGCAGAGCTCTGATTAACGGGCGTGAAGTGAACGCAGCGTGGCCCTCCACCCCGAGGTCAAGGGAGAAGAGACGAACTGCTGAGAGGACGAAGATGAGACGAGTCAGCAAACATGTCTCTCTTTCTCTCTCAATGATGTCTCCAGAAGCTTGGCATGCTTGGTTTGGGTTGAATTGGAGGAGAGAAGAAGAAGTTACAGCTCTACTAGACGCGAGGACTGATCAAGAAGGGTAAGAGGACAGAGAGACAACGAGTGGAGACATCTTAGGATCCACATGTGAAGAAGTGGAGCAAAGGGAGCTGTGCAGCAGAGGAGCTGGTGGAGAACAGAAGATGAGATGTCAAGATGAGATGCCAATAGTTACTATGGTAACTCTAGATCCTTCACATTGAGCTGATTCACGTTTGTCTGAATGCACAGGCTCATTTCTCTTAGAGACCAAACATCTGACACATTTGAGCCCTGAGATGGAGGAGAGCTGCTCCATGTTTACTGCTCATCTTCATCTGTAAACTTCTCACCACTCACATCATTTCACATTAGAACTCGCAACTTCGTTGAGTTTTTAAAAATTTAACAAAGTTTGGCTCAAAGCTGTGGAAGCAAACACGTCATCTTTCTACCTCTTCCTCTTTTTCTATCCATCTCTCCGCCCCTCACAACGTCTCTCTCTCTCTCTCCTCAGAAGATAGCTGTGTGTGTGTATGTGTGTGATGCAAAAGTTGCAGTGCTTCACCTCACCAAAATATCTCAAAGTGCTGAAGGGAAAGCAGCAGAGGTCAGAGGTCACCCTTAGATTCACTCCTTCCTCTCCTCCTCCTTCTTCCTCCTTCCTGAGCCGAGACTAAAAGCTGCCCGTCCTGTACGAGCGTGTTGGCAGGAGCGCCGTGCCCACGCACAGGAGGCGGCGCTCCTCACACCGGACGCTGCCGGGCCCGGAATATTTGGTCGGCTTTAAAAGGGAAAAGGAAGAAACCCGCAGGCGAACATAGGAAGGCTGACAGCAGGGCCGCACCCCCCCCCCCCCTTCACACACACACGCACAGCACCACCATCCGCCCAAAATATACAATCCTCCTCCACCCTGAACACACGCACACACACACACACACACACACACACACACACACACACACACACACACACACACACACACACACGTGCACACACACACACACACACACACACGTGCGCGCACACACACACACACACACACACACACACACACTCACACACACAAACACACACTCACACACACACACACACACACACACACACACACACAGCCAAACTATCAGAGTAAAAACTGAAAACTATCACGGTACAAGTACTCAAACTACAAAGTATTAGTGTACTCATAGAAACCACGAGTAAAGTTTAGTTTGGTTGAGGGGTGAAATCTGCAGCAGGGCTGAATGTGTGTGCTTTTAATTTGAAGGACACAAAGAACGAGAAATCGAGAGAAAGAAAGGATCGAACAAAGGAAATAGAGGAACAATCTAGGAAGAATGACCGGACGAAAAAGCAAAAAGGCCTAACAAACCAAAGGTGAAAGAAAAGAAGGCAGCTAAGAATGTAATGACGTCATAGTCCTCCTCTAATGTAATGACGTAGTTGTCCTCGTCTAATGTAATGACGTCATTGTCCTCGTCTGATGTAATGACATCATTGTCCTCTGATGTAATGACATCATTGTCCTTGTCCAAAGTGATGACGTCATCATTTTACAAGACCAGTGTATTTGTTGGCTGTTAGATTTTTCCAAATGATTTCCAAATGAACGCATTCCAGGTTTTCCAAGCTGTGGCAAACATCCTCAAAAAGAAATTGTATTTAATGTAATGATGTCATCTACATACAGAGACGAGTGTGTGTGTGTGTGAGTGTGGGTGTCAGATAGCAGCTGTAATGGGCTTGTTGTGTTTATAATGGAGTGAATTCACCTGAACACAACACTGGAAGGTAACAAGGCAGGACACACACATACACACACCCTCACACACGCAGATGTGCAGCCCCCAAAACACAATATGAAAACAGCAGAGAGCTGCCAGCTGTTCACATAAAAACAAAGTCTGTACACCCAGCTGGACAGACACACACACACACACACACACACACACGCGCACACACACACACACACACACACACACACACACACACACACACACACACAGCATTAATCACAGTGAGGAGATGATTGATCAGAAGAGATCAGACGTGATTAAACAAACAGGACACTCATACATCCACCAAGGCCCACCCGCCTCTAGTCATAGCTCCTCCCCTAAAGGATTGCAGATGGATCAATAATTTATGATCGGTCAGAGAAACACGATTTGATCATAATGTGGGACAGAGTTGAGGGTTGAGCCGAGATTCAGCTGTTACTATGATTATCATTATTATTATTATCATTATTGGAGGTGAAGATTTGTGTTTCTTTACGTGTTCATATTCGTCGTCGCTCAGCGCCGTTTGTGCCGTTGCTCATGGTCTTTCTGCTCTAATGCCTTTTTAATTGAGCGCTGTGACCGTCCTCTGGTCTCGTCTCATGCTGTATATGTGTCTCTGTCTCCTAAGGGACAGGTTGGGGGGGCGGCTGGCTCTGAGACAGGAGCTTCAGCACTTTCAGGCCCTTTCAGGCCCTCGGCGGCGGTCGGGAGGCCGGGCCCCTTCTCCTGCAGTGTGACTAACGCGGAGCGACAGTGCCAAGGCGGCAAAGGGTTGGCGGCCGTTTGCCGGGGAAGCTCACGCCACTCGGTTCAGTGTCGCCTTTGTACGCCGTCGCCGTCCTGCTATCTTCCCACAACATGTGCTGCCATCAGGGGCCAAATCCCCTCTTTTGGAGAGAGAACTGGCCCCAAATCCTCTTGATGCGCTCTCGCTCTGCCTTTAATGTCTTCATTTACCATAGCTAGTGGCCTTGTAGTGTTGTGAAAGGCGGGGGAGGGGGGCAGGGGGTGGGGGTGGTGGGGGGCGGATGAGTGTTGTGTTTGAACTTCAGAGGCTTGGCTGTGAAATCAGCGGGATTCTGCAGCAGCCAACACCAAGAGTCAAGCATCAGTGTGAGGCATATATTTAGTGTAAATAATCAATATGCAGAATCAATAAAATAAGAAAATAAATGTGAGGAATTATGGTGGTAAATATATGACTTCAGAAAAATAGTGGAAATATCATAAAGATTAAAGCAGAGCAGAGAGGAGCGAGGCTCATCGTGTGCATTTGCAGCGCAATGTCTCCCTCTGGTGGCTATCAGGCAGTACTACACAAAGCAGCCCGAGCAAATCTGAGATACTGAGTATGGAGATGCAGAGGAAGAAGACGACAAAGATGACGAAAAGAAACCTGTCAGTGACCTTTGTGATGTCATGTCACGCTGCCGGTTTACATCCTCCTCTTCTTCCCTCATTAGCTTCACAGCCACCACAACACAATTGTAAATGTATGAAGTTATCAATGGATGATGGCTGATGGCAGAGGGATACATCATCATTTTTATCACTTTATCCTAATACATAAAGTGTTTGTATTTTATTTGTTCATGTAAAGTATTTATTCAGAGGAAATCTGTTAGCAAAACCCAAATTATGATCCATGTTTCCCTCCTTTTCAGCAGATGTAATTTATTAACAAGCACAAAGTAGGACTGATACACACTGTACACACTGTACACAATGTATACACAATGCTGCACAACTCAAAACAGGATCCATATGATTTTGCAACAAGATCTGTATCAACTTCTTTCTATAACATACGAATATCCATAAAAAAAAGAAATTAACTTGATTAACTCAATGAAAACATCAAGTGTGTGTGTGTGTGTGTGTGTGTGTGTGTGTGTGTGTGTGTATGTGTGTTTGTGAGCGTTATGACCTCAGTGTGCAGGAGAGTGATGACCGCGGCCAGGAGGACGGCAGGGAGCAAAGCTGAGTGAGGACGATGAAGGATGCAGCAGGACGAAGTGGGACAGAGGGACGCCATCGTTCACCCGGGGTGAGCGATGGCGTCTGGTCGCCCATATGTGGAGCAGAGGAAGATGGATCTGTGTGTGAGTATGATGCATGGACGCCAGGACATATCTGGGAACGCTTCCAACTGTGTTTGTCAGAAAATCTGGATCAGCCCGTCCAGCTAGGTGTCAGATCATTCGTGTTTTTAGAACACAAACACACACACACACACACACACACACACACACACACACACACACACACACACACACACACACCACACACACACACACACACACACACAAACACAGTCAATTTCCAGCCAGACATCATCCATAAACATATTCTTAACTACCATAGTCCACTTTAACTACCCATTAACCATCACAGTCCACCTTAACAACCCTGTACACGTGTCCTAACCACCATCATTATATCCTAAACACCATAAACACTTTAAAGCTCCACATTCTAACATAAAGAGCACCTGAATTCTACCAATTTCACTTGAAGACCTCCTGAAGACCAAAGCAGTCCACCTTAACTAACCTCATAGTTAAACTACTGTAATCATAACTTCTTCCTCAACCAGCGTGATCCATCATCACTTCACACTAAACCACAATACTACACTTGATCTCCTGAGCTCACCTCCTGACCCACATGGGCCCTCTAAACCATGCCAGTCCACCTTAACCCTCACCTCGACGATCTTATAAACCACCTCAGTCCACCTTAATGATCTCCTCAAACGCAGCATCCATTTTGTTATGTTAGCATATGTGCTCACACACACACAAACCTGGAGCGACACATAAACATACACATACACACACACAAGCGAGCACGTAACAAGATGTCCGTCACACACACACATCCGATAAGTCTTAAAGTTGCTCTACATGACCACAGACCACCTGACACCTCCTCGTCCTCCTCAGACCACCAACAGCTTCACCTATGTTTCCACGGTAACAGTGATTTTAGCTCAGTGTGCCAATTTTTTTTGACCTGATGAACCTTCTACTTTCTACTGCTGCTCCACATCCATCCATCCATCCATCCGTCCATCCATCCGTCCTCTCTCTCTCTCTCTAAGTGGAGGTGCCCTCTCTCTCTCTCTGGGGTCACCACTTATTTCCGCAGCACTTAATGAGAAGCACATGCTGCATTGCCTCTCTTTCTCTTTCCTACCCCCCCCCCCTCTCTCTGGACAGTGCCTCCTCCCCCTTCACCCCCTCCCCACCCCCTCCTCTGCCCTGTGCTCCCTTCAGGTCTTGTCATCCGGTCGGCCAGGCCGGAGGGGACGCTAAATCCCCGGGAGGAAGACAGAGGATCTGAATTTAACTCCCCCTGGAGAGAGAGGTGGGGGTGCCATGACAATGTAAATAAACAAGCTTTAAAACTATTTGTTCACATCTTTCCTGGATCCAGATATTTTATGCATGAACTTCATGTAAATCAGAGACTTATGTACTTTGCAGGTCAACTTTCTGTTAAGATAGAAAAAAGAAGAAGAAGAACAAAGCAGAACTCATCCCAGACAAAACAATGTAGGTGCATCAATACTATTAGTGTTAGTGTTAGTGTTAGTGTCTGTGTGTGTGTGTGTGTGTGTGTGTGTGTGTCTGTGTCTGTGTCTGTGTCTGTGTGTGTGCGTGAACCTGTGCTTGCACTCGTGTGTGTGTTCAAATGCGTGTGTGTGTGCGTGTGCGTGTGTGCGTGTGGGTGTGTGTGTGTATGTGTCCAGCTGCAGACGGGTGGAGGCTCAGGGAGTCGGTGCATCATGAATATTCAGGTAGAGCCTCTGGTTGGAACAGCTGGCAGAGAGAAGAGCAGGCTGCTGGGCCACCAAACGCACGATATGTTGGACCACAAGTCCACGAGGACACATACACACACATACACACACACACCTGGCAGCAGCAGGTGGAGGGAAACGTGTGTGTTGGCTTCAGGCTAACAGAACAACAACACGGTGGCGCACAGGGAGGTGACGTGGTCAGCTGGGATACGAACAGCACTAACCAGACACACTGCAGTTCCTCCCACAGCCACTAGGTGGTGTAGAGGGCTGAGGGAGGAAAAGTTTGACAGATTTCTACGATATTTACTTTGCAGTTCCTGATCAATTCATCGGAATTTCATAAACAGGCACAACAATACACAACACGTTATCCCAAACCTGCTTCCACTTCCTGTTTGCTACCCATAATCCTTTGAGGTCATTTCCATCCACCTGTCCACAGTTGGATTCGCTTAACGACTGAATCGGAAAAGATGGGATAAGGAACATGGGACATGTTAATGTTTAAGATCTTAAACCATTTCCCACAATCCCCTGGTTGAACGTAGTTGAAAGTTCAGCTCTTCCCGTTCCTGTTTGTCCCGTCGCCCTGCGGGCACTTTCCCTAAACTCTCCTCTCCGGGTTAAATCAAGTTCCCTCCAAAACTTTTCCATTTACCATCGCATTGACGCAGACGGTTCGCCCGGCACGGGGAGGGGGGAGGGGGGGGGGGGTCCTCACGGGGCTCTCCAGATGTTTCAGCAGCAAGCAACAACTGTCAGGTCCTCAGGAGAGACGCCCGCACAGGCCCCATGCTGTGTGGAACTCACAGCTCACACACACCTTCACTTAGCTCAGATGAAGCAGCACTCAGGCTTCACTTTACTCTCTGATCAAGTATTTCAGCTTATTAGTTATTTAAACATGATCAATAACATTTTACTTTGTTGAATTGGTCACATCGTCCTTCCATCCTTCCTTTCCTCACTTTACCATTTTACTCGCTCATTCACTCTCTTACTCTACTATTACTCTGCTCTACTATTAATTTACCTTCCGTTACTCTTCCGTTTTCGTTTTCCCCTAAAGTAGTAACATCCGCACAAACCTTGTTGTCTCTCATGCAGCAGGTTGGTGATAGGTGTTTAGTCAAGGTCACCCTGAATGTAGAGTGTTTAACCTTTGACCTCCCGTTACAGATACAGATTCACCGCGTGCCGTCTTTCTGCGTTTCCTGTGTGGAATAGCCGCAGTTCCGCTCGCCATGTCCCACTTATCAGTCCAGCGTGAGCCAAGCGTGTGTGTCATGGGGCTGCAGAGGAACAGATGGGCTGCAGCCATTAGTCCATGTATGTTTAAGGGGAAAGGTATTTATTTGCGTGAGTGGCCGAGGGCTGGAATTAAACAAGGAGGAAGAGGGAAAAAGCTGAACAAAGGAGAACTTCCTCTTTAGCAAATCTCCTGGAAAACGACGTTTTCACAAGCGCGAGGTGATCGGGTTGCAAGGCAGAGTGGTTTGAGGGAATTATAAATAAATGAGAGTCAAACAGAGGAGGAGAGCTCTTTGTTTACGGCCACTCTGGAGAGAGCAAGCGGACCCTCCCCATAAATAAATACCACCATACAGGAAGTTCAGCCGCTTCCCCTCAGGCCCAGTTTAGTTTTATTAGCTACAGAGATACCAAACACTGAGACGGCCCCCCCACTCACCCCCTCCCCCCCACCCCCTCACCAAATACAGCAAATATCCATTTAATACATCTTTTTATTTACTGTGAAATCTATTTAATGAGAAATAAAACAACAAAAATATAAAGGAGGACCTAACATGATAATACTGATGATGAATGATCACTTTGTCTTTTATTTTGTCTTTATTCAAATTAATGAGATACTCCAATGATTTTGGAACTTTTGATTTAGTGCTTTTCTACTTAGAGTACTAAGTCATATTAAGTCAGTTATATTTACAAACTTTCACTGGAAACACTAGAAGAAGAAGAAAAGTGAAGTGCAAAGTGAAAACGTACAGGCATGCATTCTTTAAGCTTCGTCAATAATTGAGGCACCAAGCCAGAGGCTGCTGTGTGTATGTGTGTGTGTGTGTGTGGGGGGAGGGAGGTACAGGTGTGTTCAGGGTGACGAGGACGAGGAGGGGGAGGGGGGAGGAGAGGGGTGGGGGGCGTAGAACAACAGCTTGCTCTCAGCAGGGGTCCCGGGGAAGGAGCAGGTGAGGAGGTATCCATTGCAGCGCTTTTACAGGGTCTACCTGACACCGGGTTCAGAGAGGGAGATGAAGAGGAGGAGGTGGAGGAGGAGGTGGAGGAGGAGGAGGGAGGCGCTACAATGTCAGGGCAGCATACAGAGCACAAAACGCCATCTGGCAAAGGTTCAGGCAGCAGAGGGAGACGAGTTTATGGACGGCGATTTGTGGGTACGATACGAGTTTGTGTGTGAAGAACGCAAAGAAGATGAAGTGATGCAAAACAACCAGCAGAGGGACAAACATGAAGGAGTCACACGAGGAGATGTCAAGGCCACGTACACAAAACCACACAGAAACTACAGCCTCGAGAGCCTCCGCAAGAACCCAGAGAACATGTCTGGTTCTGGATCCAGCTCCGTGTAACAAAGATGCTGTGTAGTGAACTGGCAAGGGTTACAGTTCAGGGCCGACAACCTCCTGATAGGGAAATCTGTTCATTTATGGGGGAAATGCTCCAAACTGCTCAAACGTGTGGTTCTCAAACCAGTTCCACTGGTAAAATGAGGCATCAGTGACCAAGGAGCTTCTCAAGAAGACCTAGAATGTCATCAACCCCACCAACCTTCTCCAGAAGACTGAGGCCCTCCCGCCTCATTAAGGGCCCTAATGTCTTATTAGAACCGTCTCCATGCCCCCAAACAACTCTGCTGACCTGAGGGAAAAACCTGAACTTCCTTGAGGACACCGAGAAAACTCTCAACACCTTCTCAAAGTACCAAAGGGATATTTAGAACACACACACAATATTTGAAAGACCCTTCAAACCTGCTCCGTCATGTCCTCCACAGGGACACCGACCCATGGGACCTTCTCAAGGATGTTTAGAACCTTAGAGACACTTAGAACCTTCTTTAGGACAATCAGAACCTCAACAACACAGAACATGTGAATGACCCACAGATCCATAGGACCTCCTCAGTCCTGGAATAGATGGAATCATCTTCCAGTTTTTCCAGTGTAGCACAGCAGTATTTAAGTAAGTAAGCCAGCAGCTGAGAGGACCAGCGTACACAGACAAAGGGAGGCTCAGCACCGATGACTTCACCAGTGCTGATGAGGTAAACTCCCTCTGTAGGACCCAGAGCCAGGGCTCAAAGGTCACAGGAGCTGTTTGGACAGAGTCCCACAGCAGCCATCCTCAGCTGTCACTCACAGATCATCCAGCAGGACTCGTTCGGGTCAGGAGTTATTAAATCAAGGTGTGCATGTGTTCTGAGCACCATGGATAATAACCCGTCTCCATGACGTCCACGTCTGCAGGAAATCTAACAGAGAGAAGATCCTCAGAAGTCCTGAACTGTACCGGACAGGAAGGGAATTCAATACTGTGTCCACTAGGGGGTGACAGAAGGGTCACAGCATCACGCAAACTCCTTCACCAAAAAAACACAATGCATGCTGCCAGTCAGCATCGCATATAATACCTATTTTTTATCCGGAGAGTTGCAGTAATAAAATTGGAACATTCTCAGTGAAGATGGTTCAGTCCGTCTTCATTTATCAGCCAAAACTAATTTGAAACTATCCAAACGTGTATTATTGTCCTAACTTCCGCTGTGTCTGTGTGTGTGTGGGTGTGTGTGTGTGTGTCTGCGGATACAGGAAGTTTCCTTTAGGCGTTTAGCTCTTTCATGTCAGTGTTTGTGTCCATGTGACCTTCACTGAGGGAAGTTCTGCTGGTTTCTAGCAGCGTGGTCCAGAGGAGATCAGACCTGCAGAGAACCACAGCTGGTTCTGGTGGCAGACCTGAGCAGCTTTGTGGTCCTGCTGTGTCTGTGCCTCTTCTGTTTTCTGTTCATGCTCAGGATTAATGAAAGCTGCTCCCATTTCATTGTCCTGCGGCCTGTTAAACAGAGCTCTCATTCTTTTATGGCTCTAAAACTAACGGGGAGCTTTAATGCGCCCAGGGGGGAGGGGGGAGGGGAGGGGCCACCCAGGGAACGAAGCCTTCTTCGTGGGGTTCAATGCTACACCCATCATACCACATCTCCTGATTTTTGTGTAAATGTGCATTATATCACTGAGATGGTTTAGTTTTGTCCATCCACGTGCTGTAAACGTCACACAGTCCAATAGAGGCAATGTGGTGTCAACACAAGATCTCAATATGGTCAGATCATATAAGCATATTTCATTAACATCAATATTTTTCACGAGTATTAGTTTGACTAAAGTTCTCGTTCACTGCCGCCACTTCACTGACGGTCAAAGGTGAAAGTGATGGGTGTGGTTACGGAGCTGCCACTAAGAGAAGAAGACATTAGCTCAGCCAATCGGATAAGAGTTTGTGTGCATATGTGTCGTGGCGCTCAAACTAAAGCGCTCAGCTGAGTCTTCTACAAACACGTCAGCTCACACAGACATGGTGTGAATGTGGCCGAGCTCCATCCTGATGCTGATTTACTCCCGTTTCTTCTCTGTGATTTGAAGTCGGGAGGTTCTGCAGTGAAGAACCAGCAGCTGGTTCTGGTTTGTGTCCAGACGGCGCTCTGGCCTCTGCAGGCCTGCAGGGCGGCACTGGGACACCTAATCTGCTTCATTAATGCTCCCAGTCGACCATCAGTGCTGAGCTCCCACAGTCCTCTCTGGTTTCAGGCCGCCCTGACCTGCGTGGCCTCGCTCACCTGCAGCTCTACCTGCAGCTCTACCTGCCTCTCTGCCTGTTCCAACGCTCAACTGCCACACGATGCTGGCACGACCTCAGCATGACGGCGTGCGCACACAACGCCGCTCATGTTTAAGCTCCAGGTGCTGCTCTGACAGGACAGGAAAAGAAAAACATCAAACTGGAAAAATACAACCTAGAATAACTGTATTTATCATCATGTTTAATACTATTAATGAAATTAATATCCTACTTTTATACGTTTGTTTGCAGGATCAAATGTTGATACAATGTAACTTGAATTTTGAAAGTTTCTTAATGACAAATACGATTGATTTAAATTATTAAAATTTTGTTGATGAGAAAGTTAAAACCACTGATCTCTAAAATGTATATTAATGTTAAGTGTAATATACGATACATATATTATAAAGAATCCATTGTCTTGTATGAGCCTGACATTGGTTGGAAAGAGAACAAAAATTGTCATAACCTCATAAAAACAGAATTTGAGCAGAATTCGATCAGAAATAACATACAGTGTCTACACGTTACACTAATGGACGGATACACACACACACACACACACACACACACACACACACACAGGCGACCAGAAATCTGCCAAAATCTCTCCAGATCCAACGTGATCTTTGAATAAACAAACAGGAACATGAACTGTCTGTTTCCACGGCGACCTTCGTCTCTCACACACCTGCACTCTTCAACTTCAGCCCCTCACAGACGTTCAGCAACACTTTAAACCACTAATCTAGTATTTCAGATGAATGCTCTCATTTATGAAGAGAACATTTTCACAGCTTAATCGTTAATTTTGCTGATAAAAATAATACTAATAATTATAGAATTCCTAAACCTTCAAAATAAAACATCTGCTTGGATTTAGATGTAAGAAAACTTTTCTAACCTTCTGATCTGAGAAAATACTAAATATTTATAATTAGGAGACAAACAAATAATTAATATCTGCTGTCAGAGTGTAAGAGTGACGCTCACACACACACACACACACAGTGTACCAGAGTGTCATGAAGCTGAGCCTCAGTCTCAAGCAGAAACATCAGATCCACACACTGATCTGCTAATGGCTGCGAGCTGCGTGAGCGAAAGTCCTACACGCGTCTCCACTGCAAACACCATCCGGCGGTTAAAGGCTTGGCGGCGGTAAACGAAGATTTCAGGGAGGAAGAGAGATGGAAACAATTAGAGACGTGCAGATGTACGGCTGATTAGAAGAGGATGGATCCAGTTTGGAAGAGCCAATGTGCTGCTTCACCTTCTGGAAGGCCACACTGAAGATATTTGTGCGTGTGTGTATGTGTGTGTGTGTGTGTGTGTGTGTGTGTGTGCTTGTGCGTGTGTTACTCACATTCTGACAGTGAGGCAAAGTAGCAATACTCGATGGAAACTTACTTCACTTTACGGCCCAAAAACTGAAGTAAAAGTGACAAAGATGTTTCGCAGCTAAAATCTTTATCAACTCAACATCTACCCAAAGGAAAGATAAACACTTTTTCACAATAACCGAGTGTTTTCATTTTTCAATTGGCAACAAAATACACACAACAAAAGGTTGAATGGATCCTCAGCAGCTACAGAGCTCCATGGTTATCACATGGTATTGATTATTGATTCATTCAGATCTCCTCAACTAATACAGAGTGCCTGTCCAGATCCAGTAATATCCTTAGTCTCTGGTATCATCTAATGGTAACAGTTAAACACAGGAGAAGCTGGCTGAATGGTCTATGGCATAAAAATAATCAAATATGAATAAATTAAAGGAAATTTAAAACTTTAAATCTCTGATGTGGATCCTTCTCAGAATCTTTCTTCCGTCTCTCCTCTAAATGGCTGAAGTCATCAATGATGCCATTTAGTTTCAGGCTCAGTGGGAAGTTTCCTTCCTCCTTCCTGTTCTCCCTCAAGCTTCCTTCTACTCTCTCCTGCTCCTGTGTCCACTTTTCGTCCATTCTCCTCCTGCCTTGCGGCCATTCCTCCCTCGCTCCCCTGTCCCATCTTCTGCTTGCTCCTTCCCTGGTGGCGCCTGCAGCAGCAGGAGGGTCCGCGCCTGCATTCAGGGGCAGGAGGGCTCAGGGCAGCCTGATGGCGAGCAGACCGGGCCCAGGCTCGGCTGCAGATGTGACGCCAGCTTTTGCCAGGGGTCACCTTGGAGGGGCTGGCGGCAGCCAGAGCCCCCCCGCCCCCCCAACCCCCCCCCATACAGCTGGCTCCCTGCTTAATCCTCCACAGGGGGGCCGAGGGAGAAGCTCTGAGTCCTTTTACAGACTAAATACGTTCCATTTATTTCTCTCAGCTTCATGCAGCAATAAGGACAGAAAACATATAACAACAATAAAGGGCACAGCACCAAAACATCACAACCACGAAAAATAGTTTGGCCCCTCTCAGCATGGGCACATGCACTTCACATTCAGCGCTCGGCGTTTCCAGCATTCAGGCTGCAGCCTGCAGATTAGTTTACTGGACTTTCCTTCCTCCAGGCGAACATTTGTTTCACTTCATTTCCATGAAAATCAACACAGAGGCCGAAAGTGGCAGCAGAGCGAACGGACGCGTCACGCCTGCTTTTATTTTTCCACTGGAAACCACACAAGTCCATATCTGTTACAATGTGTGTGCTGTTTAACTGCCAGTACACTACAAGACTCAGATATTTTGTTTCTTTATTATAAACAATTTATTTGTAATGCTGTGTGCTGTTGTTTTCATGGATCACTTTTATATTGAGATGCATCAAGATGATTTGTAAAATTACATTTAAAAAGTCTCAAGTTACAATATAATGTTTGCATTTCTAACCCATTTATCAGTGTTTATATGAATGGAGGCTCCTGTAGTATATTTATGTTTACAAACTCTTCACTCTTAAATTAGTAAGAATTCCTATCTTTATCTTACAGCATTTTTGCAAGCAAATTGTCAGATAATATGATTTGCTTGTTTTGTTTTTGTTTTTTTTGTTTTTTTTTTGTTGGAAATAAAGGTATTTATCGTCGCTCTGACTCACATGTCATAATGCAACACGCTCCGTAAACACGTGAGCAGCTTATCCCTATCCTATCCAGGGCCCCCTGGAAAACTCTCAAGGGCCCCCGGAAGTCCTGTGACCTGACGTTGAGCCCCAATGGACTCCAGCAATGAAAAGGACATATTCTCCTGAGAGAGTGTGTGTGTGTGTGTGTGTGTGTGTGTGTGCGTATGTGTGTGTGTGTGTGAATGTAAGGTCTCTGCCGATGCCCCTACCAGCTGCTCATCCTCCGCTCCCTCCAGGGGGGAAGTGCAGGGGGGCGGGGTCAGCGGCTCCCCCTGTTGGAGGAGCTGAGGAACTCTGCGACAGGCTCTGCAGGGTCGTTTGGGGTCGTCGGGCACCCCGGGCTGGGCAGCCGTAAGTAATGGGGTCCCGCACAAACACAGGCAACGCTCTGAATCAACTTAATTAGATAGGCAGGGCGGGCGTGTGTGTGCGTGTGTGTGCGTGTGTGTGCGCATGGGCATGTGTGTGTTTGTGTGTGTGGAGGGGATCGGTCCACATAACCAGTAACAAACGCGTCCTTGGAAGTGGATGCAGACGAACACACCGTCACATCTCTGAGTTCTTGGACGGCGTTTAAGCGTTTTCTGATGTGCAGACATATGGCAGCTCACGCCTCTAAAAATAATCACACGCTAATTAATCATATTCAGGCGGATATTAAATATGTGGATAAGGATCAATGAATTTTTCAGAGATCATGATCTCAAAATTACAATTTTCAGTGTTTTGACTTTCTTAACCGGCATGCAGCAACTTTATACTCGGATGAATCACTTCAATATTCAAACCATTGAGAAACTATTGACGAGCTCTGTAGAGCTTTCAGCAGAGCACCAAGCTCCTCTGACCCAGAAATAGAGCTGGACAGAGAGGCAGAGCTGCAGGTCTGCTCTCCTCTGGACCAGGCTGCTAGAAACCAGCAGCACTTCCCCAGTGAAGGACATCGACACAAACAAGAAAGAACTAAACACCTAAAGGAAATGTCCTGTAACCACACCTGAGCTGAAGTTAGGACACTAATACATGTTTGGGTAGTTTCCCTTTACTTTCTGCTGATAAATCAAGACGGACTGAACCATCTTCACCCATCAGAATGTTCCAGATTTATGACTGCAGCTCTCCTGATAGACAACAGGTATTACAGATGCTGGCTGGCAGGATGAGCTCAGTGGAACAGGAACACGTTGCTTCATCGCACTCCAGATTAATCCAGACTCATAATTAGTCAGGATGCTGACTGAGGGCGACACATGGACGTGGCTCCGCCCTCTACTC